>NW_028151067.1:0-33966 GCF_964638095.1 Poromitra crassiceps | reverse complement strand
GCATTGACTCAGTGCGGTATTCAGCCTCTCTGGTGTCAAGTCTGATTTTGGAAAAAAAAAAAAAAAAAAAATCCAAAATCAGACAGTGTTGAGACCAGAGAGGCTAAGACCGCATTGACTCAGTGCGGTATTCAGCCTCTCTGGTGTCAAGTCTGATTTTGGAAAAAAAAAAAAAAAATCCAAAATCAGACAGAGTGTTGAGACCAGAGAGGCTAAGACGGCATTGACTCAGTGCGGTATTCAGCCTCTCTGGTGTCAAGTCTGATTTTGGAAAAAAAAAAAAAAAAATCCAAAATCAGACAGAGTGTTGACACCAGAGAGGCTAAGACCGCATTGACTCAGTGCGGTATTCAGCCTCTCTGGTGTCAAGTCTGATTTTGGAAAAAAAAAAAAAAAATCCAAAATCAGACAGAGTGTTGAGACCAGAGAGGCTAAGACCGCATTGACTCAGTGCGGTATTCAGCCTCTCTGGTGTCAAGTCTGATTTTGGAAAAAAAAAAAAAAAAATCCAAAATCAGACAGAGTGTTGACACCAGAGAGGCTAAGACCGCATTGACTCAGTGCGGTATTCAGCCTCTCTGGTGTCAAGTCTGATTTTGGAAAAAAAAAAAAAAAAATCCAAAATCAGACAGAGTGTTGAGACCAGAGAGGCTAAGACCGCATTGACTCAGTGCGGTATTCAGCCTCTCTGGTGTCAAGTCTGATTTTGGAAAAAAAAAAAAAATCCAAAATCAGACAGAGTGTTGAGACCAGAGAGGCTAAGACGGCATTGACTCAGTGCGGTATTCAGCCTCTCTGGTGTCAAGTCTGATTTTGGAAAAAAAAAAAAAAAAACCCAAAATCAGACAGAGTGTTGACACCAGAGCGGCTAAGACCGCATTGACTCAGTGCGGTATTCAGCCTCTCTGGTGTCAAGTCTGATTTTGGAAAAAAAAAAAAAATATCCAAAATCAGACAGAGTGTTGAGACCAGAGAGGCTAAGACCGCATTGACTCAGTGCGGTATTCAGCCTCTCTGGTGTCAAGTCTGATTTTGGAAAAAAAAAAAAAAAAATCCAAAATCAGACAGAGTGTTGAGACCAGAGAGGCTAAGACCGCATTGACTCAGTGCGGTATTCAGCCTCTCTGGTGTCAAGTCTGATTTTGGAAAAAAAAAAAAAAAATCCAAAATCAAACAGAGTGTTGAGACCAGAGAGGCTAAGACCGCATTGACTCAGTGCGGTATTCAGCCTCTCTGGTGTCAAGTCTGATTTTGGAAAAAAAAAAAAAAAAATCCAAAATCAGACAGAGTGTTGACACCAGAGAGGCTAAGACCGCATTGACTCAGTGCGGTATTCAGCCTCTCTGGTGTCAAGTCTGATTTTGGAAAAAAAAAAAAAATATCCAAAATCAGACAGAGTGTTGAGACCAGAGAGGCTAAGACCGCATTGACTCAGTGCGGTATTCAGCCTCTCTGGTGTCAAGTCTGATTTTGGAAAAAAAAAAAAAAAAAAAATCCAAAATCAGACAGTGTTGAGACCAGAGAGGCTAAGACCGCATTGACTCAGTGCGGTATTCAGCCTCTCTGGTGTCAAGTCTGATTTTGGAAAAAAAAAAAAAAAATCCAAAATCAGACAGAGTGTTGAGACCAGAGAGGCTAAGACGGCATTGACTCAGTGCGGTATTCAGCCTCTCTGGTGTCAAGTCTGATTTTGGAAAAAAAAAATAATAATCCAAAATCAGACAGAGTGTTGACACCAGAGAGGCTAAGACCGCATTGACTCAGTGCGGTATTCAGCCTCTCTGGTGTCAAGTCTGATTTTGGAAAAAAAAAAAAAAAATCCAAAATCAGACAGAGTGTTGAGACCAGAGAGGCTAAGACCGCATTGACTCAGTGCGGTATTCAGCCTCTCTGGTGTCAAGTCTGATTTTGGAAAAAAAAAAAAAAAAATCCAAAATCAGACAGAGTGTTGACACCAGAGAGGCTAAGACCGCATTGACTCAGTGCGGTATTCAGCCTC
The DNA here is from genome assembly GCF_964638095.1 of Poromitra crassiceps. Lineage (NCBI taxonomy): Eukaryota > Metazoa > Chordata > Actinopteri > Beryciformes > Melamphaidae > Poromitra > Poromitra crassiceps. The sequence continues at coordinate 31,967 of NW_028151067.1, read as the reverse complement.
TCTGGTGTCAAGTCTGATTTTGGAAAAAAAAAAAAATATATCCAAAATCAGACAGAGTGTTGAGACCAGAGAGGCTAAGACCGCATTGACTCAGTGCGGTATTCAGCCTCTCTGGTGTCAAGTCTGATTTTGGAAAAAAAAAAAAAAAAATCCAAAATCAGACAGAGTGTTGACACCAGAGAGGCTAAGACCGCATTGACTCAGTGCGGTATTCAGCCTCTCTGGTGTCAAGTCTGATTTTGGAAAAAAAAAAAAAAAAATCCAAAATCAGACAGAGTGTTGAGACCAGAGAGGCTAAGACCGCATTGACTCAGTGCGGTATTCAGCCTCTCTGGTGTCAAGTCTGATTTTGGAAAAAAAAAAAAAAAAATCCAAAATCAAACAGAGTGTTGAGACCAGAGAGGCTAAGACCGCATTGACTCAGTGCGGTATTCAGCCTCTCTGGTGTCAAGTCTGATTTTGGAAAAAAAAAAAAAAAAATCCAAAATCAGACAGAGTGTTGAGACCAGAGAGGCTAAGACCGCATTGACTCAGTGCGGTATTCAGCCTCTCTGGTGTCAAGTCTGATTTTGGAAAAAAAAAAAAAAAAATCCAAAATCAGACAGAGTGTTGAGACCAGAGAGGCTAAGACCGCATTGACTCAGTGCGGTATTCAGCCTCTCTGGTGTCAAGTCTGATTTTGGAAAAAAGAAAAAGAAAATCCAAAATCAAACAGAGTGTTGAGACCAGAGAGGCTAAGACCGCATTGACTCAGTGCGGTATTCAGCCTCTCTGGTGTCAAGTCTGATTTTGGAAAAAAAAAAAAAAAATCCAAAATCAGACAGAGTGTTGACACCAGAGAGGCTAAGACCGCATTGACTCAGTGCGGTATTCAGCCTCTCTGGTGTCAAGTCTGATTTTGGAAAAAAAAAAAAAAAAATCCAAAATCAGACAGAGTGTTGAGACCAGAGAGGCTAAGACCGCATTGACTCAGTGCGGTATTCAGCCTCTCTGGTGTCAAGTCTGATTTTGGAAAAAAAAAAAAAAAAATCCAAAATCAAACAGAGTGTTGAGACCAGAGAGGCTAAGACCGCATTGACTCAGTGCGGTATTCAGCCTCTCTGGTGTCAAGTCTGATTTTGGAAAAAAAAAAAAAAAAATCCAAAATCAGACAGAGTGTTGACACCAGAGAGGCTAAGACCGCATTGACTCAGTGCGGTATTCAGCCTCTCTGGTGTCAAGTCTGATTTTGAAAAAAAAAAAAAAAATATCCAAAATCAGACAGAGTGTTGAGACCAGAGAGGCTAAGACCGCATTGACTCAGTGCGGTATTCAGCCTCTCTGGTGTCAAGTCTGATTTTGGAAAAAAAAAAAATATATATCCAAAATCAGACAGAGTGTTGAGACCAGAGAGGCTAAGACCGCATTGACTCAGTGCGGTATTCAGCCTCTCTGGTGTCAAGTCTGATTTTGGAAAAAAGAAAAAGAAAATCCAAAATCAAACAGAGTGTTGAGACCAGAGAGGCTAAGACCGCATTGACTCAGTGCGGTATTCAGCCTCTCTGGTGTCAAGTCTGATTTTGGAAAAAAAAAAAAAAAAATCCAAAATCAGACAGAGTGTTGACACCAGAGAGGCTAAGACCGCATTGACTCAGTGCGGTATTCAGCCTCTCTGGTGTCAAGTCTGATTTTGGAAAAAAAAAAAAAAAAATCCAAAATAAGACAGAGTGTTGAGACCAGAGAGGCTAAGACCGCATTGACTCAGTGCGGTATTCAGCCTCTCTGGTGTCAAGTCTGATTTAGGAAAAAAAAAAAAAAAAATCCAAAATCAAACAGAGTGTTGAGACCAGAGAGGCTAAGACCGCATTGACTCAGTGCGGTATTCAGCCTCTCTGGTGTCAAGTCTGATTTTGGAAAAAAAAAAAAAAAAATCCAAAATCAGACAGAGTGTTGACACCAGAGAGGCTAAGACCGCATTGACTCAGTGCGGTATTCAGCCTCTCTGGTGTCAAGTCTGATTTTGAAAAAAAAAAAAAAAATATCCAAAATCAGACAGAGTGTTGAGACCAGAGAGGCTAAGACCGCATTGACTCAGTGCGGTATTCAGCCTCTCTGGTGTCAAGTCTGATTTTGGAAAAAAAAAAAAAAAAAAAATCCAAAATCAGACAGAGTGTTGAGACCAGAGAGGCTAAGACCGCATTGACTCAGTGCGGTATTCAGCCTCTCTGGTGTCAAGTCTGATTTTGGAAAAAAAAAAAAAAAAATCCAAAATCAGACAGAGTGTTGAGACCAGAGAGGCTAAGACGGCATTGACTCAGTGCGGTATTCAGCCTCTCTGGTGTCAAGTCTGATTTTGGAAAAAAAAAAAAAAAATCCAAAATCAGACAGAGTGTTGACACCAGAGCGGCTAAGACCGCATTGACTCAGTGCGGTATTCAGCCTCTCTGGTGTCAAGTCTGATTTTGGAAAAAAAAAAATATATATCCAAAATCAGACAGAGTGTTGAGACCAGAGAGGCTAAGACCGCATTGACTCAGTGCGGTATTCAGCCTCTCTTGTGTCAAGTCTGATTTTGGAAAAAAGAAAAAGAAAATCCAAAATCAAACAGAGTGTTGAGACCAGAGAGGCTAAGACCGCATTGACTCAGTGCGGTATTCAGCCTCTCTGGTGTCAAGTCTGATTTTGGAAAAAAAAAAAAAAAAATCCAAAATCAGACAGAGTGTTGACACCAGAGAGGCTAAGACCGCATTGACTCAGTGCGGTATTCAGCCTCTCTGGTGTCAAGTCTGATTTTGGAAAAAAAAAAAAAAAAATCAAAAATCAGACAGAGTGTTGAGACCAGAGAGGCTAAGACCGCATTGACTCAGTGCGGTATTCAGCCTCTCTGGTGTCAAGTCTGATTTTGGAAAAAAAAAAAAAAAAATCCAAAATCAAACAGAGTGTTGAGACCAGAGAGGCTAAGACCGCATTGACTCAGTGCGGTATTCAGCCTCTCTGGTGTCAAGTCTGATTTTGGAAAAAAAAAAAAAAAAATCCAAAATCAGACAGAGTGTTGACACCAGAGAGGCTAAGACCGCATTGACTCAGTGCGGTATTCAGCCTCTCTGGTGTCAAGTCTGATTTTGAAAAAAAAAAAAAAAATATCCAAAATCAGACAGAGTGTTGAGACCAGAGAGGCTAAGACCGCATTGACTCAGTGCGGTATTCAGCCTCTCTGGTGTCAAGTCTGATTTTGGAAAAAAAAAAAAAAAAAAAATCCAAAATCAGACAGAGTGTTGAGACCAGAGAGGCTAAGACCGCATTGACTCAGTGCGGTATTCAGCCTCTCTGGTGTCAAGTCTGATTTTGGAAAAAAAAAAAAAAAAATCCAAAATCAGACAGAGTGTTGAGACCAGAGAGGCTAAGACAGCATTGACTCAGTGCGGTATTCAGCCTCTCTGGTGTCAAGTCTGATTTTGGAAAAAAAAAAAAAAAATCCAAAATCAGACAGAGTGTTGACACCAGAGAGGCTAAGACTGCGTTGACTCAGTGCGGTATTCAGCCTCTCTGGTGTCAAGTCTGATTTTGGAAAAAAAAAAAAAAAATCCAAAATCAGACAGAGTGTTGAGACCAGAGAGGCTAAGACCGCATTGACTCAGTGCGGTATTCAGCCTCTCTGGTGTCAAGTCTGATTTTAGAGAAAAAAAAAAAAAAAATCCAAAATCAGACAGAGTGTTGAGACCAGAGAGGCTAAGACCGCATTGACTCAGTGCGGTATTCAGCCTCTCTGGTGTCAAGTCTGATTTTGGAAAAAAAAAAAAAAAAATCCAAAATCAGACAGAGTGTTGAGACCAGAGAGGCTAAGACCGCATTGACTCAGTGCGGTATTCAGCCTCTCTGGTGTCAAGTCTGATTTTGGAAAAAAAAAAAAAAAAATCCAAAATCAGACAGTGTTGAGACCAGAGAGGCTAAGACGGCATTGACTCAGTGCGGTATTCAGCCTCTCTGGTGTCAAGTCTGATTTTGGAAAAAAAAAATAATAATCCAAAATCAGACAGAGTGTTGACACCAGAGAGGCTAAGACCGCATTGACTCAGTGCGGTATTCAGCCTCTCTGGTGTCAAGTCTGATTTTGGAAAAAAAAAAAAAAAATCCAAAATCAGACAGAGTGTTGACACCAGAGAGGCTAAGACCGCATTGACTCAGTGCGGTATTCAGCCTCTCTGGTGTCAAGTCTGATTTTGGAAAAAAAAAAAAAAAAATCCAAAATCAGACAGAGTGTTGAGACCAGAGAGGCTAAGACCGCATTGACTCAGGGCAGTATTCAGCCTCTCTGGTGTCAAGTCTGATTTTGGAAAAAAAAAAAAAAAAATCCAAAATCAGACAGAGTGTTGAGACCAGAGAGGCTAAGACCGCATTGACTCAGTGCGGTATTCAGCCTCTCTGGTGTCAAGTCTGATTTAGGAAAAAAAAAAAAAAAAATCCAAAATCAAACAGAGTGTTGAGACCAGAGAGGCTAAGACCGCATTGACTCAGTGCGGTATTCAGCCTCTCTGGTGTCAAGTCTGATTTTGGAAAAAAAAAAAAAAAAATCCAAAATCAGACAGAGTGTTGACACCAGAGAGGCTAAGACCGCATTGACTCAGTGCGGTATTCAGCCTCTCTGGTGTCAAGTCTGATTTTGAAAAAAAAAAAAAAAATATCCAAAATCAGACAGAGTGTTGAGACCAGAGAGGCTAAGACCGCATTGACTCAGTGCGGTATTCAGCCTCTCTGGTGTCAAGTCTGATTTTGGAAAAAAAAAAAAAAAAAAAAATCCAAAATCAGACAGAGTGTTGAGACCAGAGAGGCTAAGACCGCATTGACTCAGTGCGGTATTCAGCCTCTCTGGTGTCAAGTCTGATTTTGGAAAAAAAAAAAAAAAAATCCAAAATCAGACAGAGTGTTGAGACCAGAGAGGCTAAGACGGCATTGACTCAGTGCGGTATTCAGCCTCTCTGGTGTCAAGTCTGATTTTGGAAAAAAAAAAAAAAAATCCAAAATCAGACAGAGTGTTGACACCAGAGCGGCTAAGACCGCATTGACTCAGTGCGGTATTCAGCCTCTCTGGTGTCAAGTCTGATTTTGGAAAAAAAAAAATATATATCCAAAATCAGACAGAGTGTTGAGACCAGAGAGGCTAAGACCGCATTGACTCAGTGCGGTATTCAGCCTCTCTTGTGTCAAGTCTGATTTTGGAAAAAAGAAAAAGAAAATCCAAAATCAAACAGAGTGTTGAGACCAGAGAGGCTAAGACCGCATTGACTCAGTGCGGTATTCAGCCTCTCTGGTGTCAAGTCTGATTTTGGAAAAAAAAAAAAAAAAATCCAAAATCAGACAGAGTGTTGACACCAGAGAGGCTAAGACCGCATTGACTCAGTGCGGTATTCAGCCTCTCTGGTGTCAAGTCTGATTTTGGAAAAAAAAAAAAAAAAATCAAAAATCAGACAGAGTGTTGAGACCAGAGAGGCTAAGACCGCATTGACTCAGTGCGGTATTCAGCCTCTCTGGTGTCAAGTCTGATTTTGGAAAAAAAAAAAAAAAAATCCAAAATCAAACAGAGTGTTGAGACCAGAGAGGCTAAGACCGCATTGACTCAGTGCGGTATTCAGCCTCTCTGGTGTCAAGTCTGATTTTGGAAAAAAAAAAAAAAAAATCCAAAATCAGACAGAGTGTTGACACCAGAGAGGCTAAGACCGCATTGACTCAGTGCGGTATTCAGCCTCTCTGGTGTCAAGTCTGATTTTGAAAAAAAAAAAAAAAATATCCAAAATCAGACAGAGTGTTGAGACCAGAGAGGCTAAGACCGCATTGACTCAGTGCGGTATTCAGCCTCTCTGGTGTCAAGTCTGATTTTGGAAAAAAAAAAAAAAAAAAAATCCAAAATCAGACAGAGTGTTGAGACCAGAGAGGCTAAGACCGCATTGACTCAGTGCGGTATTCAGCCTCTCTGGTGTCAAGTCTGATTTTGGAAAAAAAAAAAAAAAAATCCAAAATCAGACAGAGTGTTGAGACCAGAGAGGCTAAGACAGCATTGACTCAGTGCGGTATTCAGCCTCTCTGGTGTCAAGTCTGATTTTGGAAAAAAAAAAAAAAAATCCAAAATCAGACAGAGTGTTGACACCAGAGAGGCTAAGACTGCGTTGACTCAGTGCGGTATTCAGCCTCTCTGGTGTCAAGTCTGATTTTGGAAAAAAAAAAAAAAAATCCAAAATCAGACAGAGTGTTGAGACCAGAGAGGCTAAGACCGCATTGACTCAGTGCGGTATTCAGCCTCTCTGGTGTCAAGTCTGATTTTAGAGAAAAAAAAAAAAAAAATCCAAAATCAGACAGAGTGTTGAGACCAGAGAGGCTAAGACCGCATTGACTCAGTGCGGTATTCAGCCTCTCTGGTGTCAAGTCTGATTTTGGAAAAAAAAAAAAAAAATCCAAAATCAGACAGAGTGTTGAGACCAGAGAGGCTAAGACCGCATTGACTCAGTGCGGTATTCAGCCTCTCTGGTGTCAAGTCTGATTTTGGAAAAAAAAAAAAAAAAAATCCAAAATCAGACAGAGTGTTGAGACCAGAGAGGCTAAGACGGCATTGACTCAGTGCGGTATTCAGCCTCTCTGGTGTCAAGTCTGATTTTGGAAAAAAAATAAAATAATCCAAAATCAGACAGAGTGTTGACACCAGAGAGGCTAAGACCGCATTGACTCAGTGCGGTATTCAGCCTCTCTGGTGTCAAGTCTGATTTTGGAAAAAAAAAAAAAAAATCCAAAATCAGACAGAGTGTTGAGACCAGAGAGGCTAAGACCGCATTGACTCAGTGCGGTATTCAGCCTCTCTGGTGTCAAGTCTGATTTTGGAAAAAAAAAAAAAAAATCCAAAATCAGACAGAGTGTTGACACCAGAGAGGCTAAGACCGCATTGACTCAGTGCGGTATTCAGCCTCTCTGGTGTCAAGTCTGATTTTGGAAAAAAAAAAAAAAAAATCCAAAATCAGACAGAGTGTTGAGACCAGAGAGGCTAAGACCGCATTGACTCAGTGCGGTATTCAGCCTCTCTGGTGTCAAGTCTGATTTTGGAAAAAAAAAAAAAAAATCCAAAATCAGACAGAGTGTTGAGACCAGAGAGGCTAAGACCGCATTGACTCAGTGCGGTATTCAGCCTCTCTGGTGTCAAGTCTGATTTTGGAAAAAAAAAAAAAAAAATCCAAAATCAGACAGAGTGTTGAGACCAGAGAGGCTAAGACCGCATTGACTCAGTGCGGTATTCAGCCTCTCTGGTGTCAAGTCTGATTTTGGAAAAAAAAAAAAAAAAAATCCAAAATCAGACAGAGTGTTGACACCAGAGACGCTAAGACCGCATTGACTCAGTGCGGTATTCAGCCTCTCTGGTGTCAAGTCTGATTTTGGAAAAAAAAAAAAAAAATCCAAAATCAGACAGAGTGTTGAGACCAGAGAGGCTAAGACCGCATTGACTCAGTGCGGTATTCAGCCTCTCTGGTGTCAAGTCTGATTTTGGAAAAAAAAAAAAAAAAAATCCAAAATCAAACAGAGTGTTGAGACCAGAGAGGCTAAGACCGCATTGACTCAGTGCTGTATTCAGCCTCTCTGGTGTCAAGTCTGATTTTGGAAAAAAAAAAAAAAAAATCCAAAATCAGACAGAGTGTTGAGACCAGAGAGGCTAAGACCGCATTGACTCAGTGCGGTATTCAGCCTCTCTGGTGTCAAGTCTGATTTTGGAAAAAAAAAAAAAAAAATCCAAAATCAGACAGAGTGTTGACACCAGAGCGGCTAAGACCGCATTGACTCAGTGCGGTATTCAGCCTCTCTGGTGTCAAGTCTGATTTTGGAAAAAAAAAATATATATATCCAAAATCAGACAGAGTGTTGAGACCAGAGAGGCTAAGACCGCATTGACTCAGTGCGGTATTCAGCCTCTCTGGTGTCAAGTCTGATTTTGGAAAAAAGAAAAAGAAAATCCAAAATCAAACAGAGTGTTGAGACCAGAGAGGCTAAGACCGCATTGACTCAGTGCGGTATTCAGCCTCTCTGGTGTCAAGTCTGATTTTGGAAAAAAAAAAAAAAAAATCCAAAATCAGACAGAGTGTTGACACCAGAGAGGCTAAGACCGCATTGACTCAGTGCGGTATTCAGCCTCTCTGGTGTCAAGTCTGATTTTGGAAAAAAAAAAAAAAAAATCCAAAATCAGACAGAGTGTTGAGACCAGAGAGGCTAAGACCGCATTGACTCAGTGCGGTATTCAGCCTCTCTGGTGTCAAGTCTGATTTTGGAAAAAAAAAAAAAAAAATCCAAAATCAAACAGAGTGTTGAGACCAGAGAGGCTAAGACCGCATTGACTCAGTGCGGTATTCAGCCTCTCTGGTGTCAAGTCTGATTTTGGAAAAAAAAAAAAAAAATCCAAAATCAGACAGAGTGTTGACACCAGAGAGGCTAAGACCGCATTGACTCAGTGCGGTATTCAGCCTCTCTGGTGTCAAGTCTGATTTTGAAAAAAAAAAAAAAAAAATCCAAAATCAGACAGAGTGTTGAGACCAGAGAGGCTAAGACCGCATTGACTCAGTGCGGTATTCAGCCTCTCTGGTGTCAAGTCTGATTTTGGAAAAAAAAAAAAAAAAAAAATCCAAAATCAGACAGAGTGTTGAGACCAGAGAGGCTAAGACCGCATTGACTCAGTGCGGTATTCAGCCTCTCTGGTGTCAAGTCTGATTTTGGAAAAAAAAAAAAAAAAATCCAAAATCAGACAGAGTGTTGAGACCAGAGAGGCTAAGACGGCATTGACTCAGTGCGGTATTCAGCCTCTCTGGTGTCAAGTCTGATTTTGGAAAAAAAAAAAAAAAAATCCAAAATCAGACAGAGTGTTGACACCAGAGCGGCTAAGACCGCATTGACTCAGTGCGGTATTCAGCCTCTCTGGTGTCAAGTCTGATTTTGGAAAAAAAAAATATATATATCCAAAATCAGACAGAGTGTTGAGACCAGAGAGGCTAAGACCGCATTGACTCAGTGCGGTATTCAGCCTCTCTGGTGTCAAGTCTGATTTTGGAAAAAAGAAAAAGAAAATCCAAAATCAAACAGAGTGTTGAGACCAGAGAGGCTAAGACCGCATTGACTCAGTGCGGTATTCAGCCTCTCTGGTGTCAAGTCTGATTTTGGAAAAAAAAAAAAAAAAATCCAAAATCAGACAGAGTGTTGACACCAGAGAGGCTAAGACCGCATTGACTCAGTGCGGTATTCAGCCTCTCTGGTGTCAAGTCTGATTTTGGAAAAAAAAAAAAAAAAATCCAAAATCAGACAGAGTGTTGAGACCAGAGAGGCTAAGACCGCATTGACTCAGTGCGGTATTCAGCCTCTCTGGTGTCAAGTCTGATTTTGGAAAAAAAAAAAAAAAAAATCCAAAATCAAACAGAGTGTTGAGACCAGAGAGGCTAAGACCGCATTGACTCAGTGCGGTATTCAGCCTCTCTGGTGTCAAGTCTGATTTTGGAAAAAAAAAAAAAAAAATCCAAAATCAGACAGAGTGTTGACACCAGAGAGGCTAAGACCGCATTGACTCAGTGCGGTATTCAGCCTCTCTGGTGTCAAGTCTGATTTTGAAAAAAAAATAAATATATATCCAAAATCAGACAGAGTGTTGAGACCAGAGAGGCTAAGACCGCATTGACTCAGTGCGGTATTCAGCCTCTCTGGTGTCAAGTCTGATTTTGGAAAAAAAAAAAAAAAAAAAAAATCCAAAATCAGACAGAGTGTTGAGACCAGAGAGGCTAAGACCGCATTGACTCAGTGCGGTATTCAGCCTCTCTGGTGTCAAGTCTGATTTTGGAAAAAAAAAAAAAAAAATCCAAAATCAGACAGAGTGTTGACACCAGAGAGGCTAAGACCGCATTGACTCAGTGCGGTATTCAGCCTCTCTGGTGTCAAGTCTGATTTTGGAAAAAAAAAAAAAAAAAAATCCAAAATCAGACAGAGTGTTGAGACCAGAGAGGCTAAGACCGCATTGACTCAGTGCGGTATTCAGCCTCTCTGGTGTCAAGTCTGATTTTGGAAAAAAAAAAAATCCAAAATCAGACAGAGTGTTGAGACCAGAGAGGCTAAGACGGCATTGACTCAGTGCGGTATTCAGCCTCTCTGGTGTCAAGTCTGATTTTGGAAAAAAAAAAAAAAAAATCCAAAATCAGACAGAGTGTTGACACCAGAGAGGCTAAGACCGCATTGACTCAGTGCGGTATTCAGCCTCTCTGGTGTCAAGTCTGATTTTGGAAAAAAAAAAAAAAAAAAATCCAAAATCAGACAGAGTGTTGAGACCAGAGAGGCTAAGACCGCATTGACTCAGTGCGGTATTCAGCCTCTCTGGTGTCAAGTCTGATTTTGGAAAAAAAAAAAATCCAAAATCAGACAGAGTGTTGAGACCAGAGAGGCTAAGACGGCATTGACTCAGTGCGGTATTCAGCCTCTCTGGTGTCAAGTCTGATTTTGGAAAAAAAAAAAAAAAAATCCAAAATCAGACAGAGTGTTGACACCAGAGCGGCTAAGACCGCATTGACTCAGTGCGGTAGTCAGCCTCTCTGGTGTCAAGTCTGATTTTTGAAAAAAAAAAAATATATATCCAAAATCAGACAGAGTGTTGAGACCAGAGAGGCTAAGACCGCATTGACTCAGTGCGGTATTCAGCCTCTCTGGTGTCAAGTCTGATTTTGGAAAAAAGAAAAAGAAAATCCAAAATCAAACAGAGTGTTGAGACCAGAGAGGCTAAGACCGCATTGACTCAGTGCGGTATTCAGCCTCTCTGGTGTCAAGTCTGATTTTGGAAAAAAAAAAAAAAAAATCCAAAATCAGACAGAGTGTTGACACCAGAGAGGCTAAGACCGCATTGACTCAGTGCGGTATTCAGCCTCTCTGGTGTCAAGTCTGATTTTGGAAAAAAAAAAAAAAAATCCAAAATCAGACAGAGTGTTGAGACCAGAGAGGCTAAGACCGCATTGACTCAGTGCGGTATTCAGCCTCTCTGGTGTCAAGTCTGATTTTGGAAAAAAAAAAAAAAAAATCCAAAATCAGACAGAGTGTTGACACCAGAGAGGCTAAGACCGCATTGACTCAGTGCGGTATTCAGCCTCTCTGGTGTCAAGTCTGATTTTGAAAAAAAAAAAAAAAATATCCAAAATCAGACAGAGTGTTGAGACCAGAGAGGCTAAGACCGCATTGACTCAGTGCGGTATTCAGCCTCTCTGGTGTCAAGTCTGATTTTGGAAAAAAAAAAAAAAAAAAAATCCAAAATCAGACAGAGTGTTGAGACCAGAGAGGCTAAGACCGCATTGACTCAGTGCGGTATTCAGCCTCTCTGGTGTCAAGTCTGATTTTGGAAAAAAAAAAAAAAAAATCCAAAATCAGACAGAGTGTTGAGACCAGAGAGGCTAAGACGGCATTGACTCAGTGCGGTATTCAGCCTCTCTGGTGTCAAGTCTGATTTTGGAAAAAAAAAAAAAAAAATCCAAAATCAGACAGAGTGTTGACACCAGAGCGGCTAAGACCGCATTGACTCAGTGCGGTATTCAGCCTCTCTGGTGTCAAGTCTGATTTTGGAAAAAAAAAATATATATATCCAAAATCAGACAGAGTGTTGAGACCAGAGAGGCTAAGACCGCATTGACTCAGTGCGGTATTCAGCCTCTCTGGTGTCAAGTCTGATTTTGGAAAAAAAAAAAATATATATCCAAAATCAGACAGAGTGTTGAGACCAGAGAGGCTAAGACCGCATTGACTCAGTGCGGTATTCAGCCTCTCTGGTGTCAAGTCTGATTTTGGAAAAAAGAAAAAAAAAATCCAAAATCAGACAGAGTGTTGACACCAGAGCGGCTAAGACCGCATTGACTCAGTGCGGTATTCAGCCTCTCTGGTGTCAAGTCTGATGGTATCTGAAAAAAATATATCCAAAATCAGACAGAGTGTTGAGACCAGAGAGGCTAAGACCGCATTGACTCAGTGCGGTATTCAGCCTCTCTGGTGTCAAGTCTGATTTTGAAAAAAAAAAAAAAAAATCCAAAATCAAACAGAGTGTTGAGACCAGAGAGGCTAAGACCGCATTGACTCAGTGCGGTATTCAGCCTCTCTGGTGTCAAGTCTGATTTTGGAAAAAAAAAAAAAAAAAAAAATCCAAAATCAGACAGAGTGTTGAGACCAGAGAGGCTAAGACCGCATTGACTCAGTGCGGTATTCAGCCTCTCTGGTGTCAAGTCTGATTTTGGAAAAAAAAAAAAAAAAATCCAAAATCAGACAGAGTGTTGAGACCAGAGAGGCTAAGACGGCATTGACTCAGTGCCGTATTCAGCCTCTCTGGTGTCAAGTCTGATTTTGGAAAAAAAAATATATATATCCAAAATCAGACAGAGTGTTGAGACCAGAGAGGCTAAGACCGCATTGACTCAGTGCGGTATTCAGCCTCTCTGGTGTCAAGTCTGATTTTGGAAAAAAGAAAAAGAAAATCCAAAATCAAACAGAGTGTTGAGACCAGAGAGGCTAAGACTGCATTGACTCAGTGCGGTATTCAGCCTCTCTGGTGTCAAGTCTGATTTTGGAAAAAAAAAAAAAAAAATCCAAAATCAGACAGAGTGTTGACACCAGAGAGGCTAAGACCGCATTGACTCAGTGCGGTATTCAGCCTCTCTGGTGTCAAGTCTGATTTTGGAAAAAAAAAAAAAAAAAATCCAAAATCAGACAGAGTGTTGAGACCAGAGAGGCTAAGACCGCATTGACTCAGTGCGGTATTCAGCCTCTCTGGTGTCAAGTCTGATTTTGGAAAAAAAAAAAAAAAAATCCAAAATCAAACAGAGTGTTGAGACCAGAGAGGCTAAGACCGCATTGACTCAGTGCGGTATTCAGCCTCTCTGGTGTCAAGTCTGATTTTGAAAAAAAAAAAAAAAAAAAAAAAAATCCCAAATCAGACAGAGTGTTGACACCAGAGAGGCTAAGACCGCATTGACTCAGTGCGGTATTCAGCCTCTCTGGTGTCAAGTCTGATTTTGAAAAAAAAAAAAAAAATATCCAAAATCAGACAGAGAGAGGCTAAGACCGCATTGACTCAGTGCGGTATTCAGCCTCTCTGGTGTCAAGTCTGATTTTGAAAAAAAAAAAAAATATATCCAAAATCAGACAGAGTGTTGAGACCAGAGAGGCTAAGACCGCATTGACTCAGTGCGGTATTCAGCCTCTCTGGTGTCAAGTCTGATTTTGGAAAAAAAAAAAAAAAAAAAAATCCAAAATCAGACAGAGTGTTGAGACCAGAGAGGCTAAGACCGCATTGACTCAGTGCGGTATTCAGCCTCTCTGGTGTCAAGTCTGATTTTGGAAAAAAAAAAAAAAAAAATCCAAAATCAGACAGAGTGTTGAGACCAGAGAGGCTAAGACCGCATTGACTCAGTGCGGTATTCAGCCTCTCTGGTGTCAAGTCTGATTTTGGAAAAAAAAAAAAAAAAATCCAAAATCAGACAGAGTGTTGACACCAGAGCGGCTAAGACCGCATTGACTCAGTGCGGTATTCAGCCTCTCTGGTGTCAAGTCTGATTTTGGAAAAAAAAAAAAATATATCCAAAATCAGACAGAGTGTTGAGACCAGAGAGGCTAAGACCGCATTGACTCAGTGCGGTATTCAGCCTCTCTGGTGTCAAGTCTGATTTTGGAAAAAAGAAAAAGAAAATCCAAAATCAAACAGAGTGTTGAGACCAGAGAGGCTAAGACCGCATTGACTCAGTGCGGTATTCAGCCTCTCTGGTGTCAAGTCTGATTTTGGAAAAAAAAAAAAAAAAAATCCAAAATCAGACAGAGTGTTGACACCAGAGAGGCTAAGACCGCATTGACTCAGTGCGGTATTCAGCCTCTCTGGTGTCAAGTCTGATTTTTGAAAAAAAAAAAAAAAATCCAAAATCAGACAGAGTGTTGAGACCAGAGAGGCTAAGACCGCATTGACTCAGTGCGGTATTCAGCCTCTCTGGTGCCAAGTCTGATTTTGGAAAAAAAAAAAAAAAAATCCAAAATCAAACAGAGTGTTGAGACCAGAGAGGCTAAGACCGCATTGACTCAGTGCGGTATTCAGCCTCTCTGGTGTCAAGTCTGATTTTGAAAAAAAAAAAAAAAAAAAAATCCAAAATCAGACAGAGTGTTGACACCAGAGAGGCTAAGACCGCATTGACTCAGTGCGGTATTCAGCCTCTCTGGTGTCAAGTCTGATTTTGAAAAAAAAAAAAAAAATATCCAAAATCAGACAGAGTGTTGAGACCAGAGAGGCTAAGACCGCATTGACTCAGTGCGGTATTCAGCCTCTCTGGTGTCAAGTCTGATTTTGGAAAAAAAAAAAAAAAAAAAATCCAAAATCAGACAGAGTGTTGAGACCAGAGAGGCTAAGACCGCATTGACTCAGTGCGGTATTCAGCCTCTCTGGTGTCAAGTCTGATTTTGGAAAAAAAAAAAAAAAAATCCAAAATCAGACAGAGTGTTGAGACCAGAGAGGCTAAGACGGCATTGACTCAGTGCGGTATTCAGCCTCTCTGGTGTCAAGTCTGATTTTGGAAAAAAAAAAAAAAAATCCAAAATCAGACAGAGTGTTGACACCAGAGCGGCTAAGACCGCATTGACTCAGTGCGGTATTCAGCCTCTCTGGTGTCAAGTCTGATTTTGGAAAAAAAAAAATATATATCCAAAATCAGACAGAGTGTTGAGACCAGAGAGGCTAAGACCGCATTGACTCAGTGCGGTATTCAGCCTCTCTGGTGTCAAGTCTGATTTTGGAAAAAAGAAAAAGAAAATCCAAAATCAAACAGAGTGTTGAGACCAGAGAGGCTAAGACCGCATTGACTCAGTGCGGTATTCAGCCTCTCTGGTGTCAAGTCTGATTTTGAAAAAAAAAAAAAAAAAATCCAAAATCAGACAGAGTGTTGACACCAGAGAGGCTAAGACCGCATTGACTCAGTGCGGTATTCAGCCTCTCTGGTGTCAAGTCTGATTTTGGAAAAAAAAAAAAAAAATCCAAAATCAGACAGAGTGTTGAGACCAGAGAGGCTAAGACCGCATTGACTCAGTGCGGTATTCAGCCTCTCTGGTGTCAAGTCTGATTTTGGAAAAAAAAAAAAAAAAAATCCAAAATCAAACAGAGTGTTGAGACCAGAGAGGCTAAGACCGCAGTGACTCAGTGCGGTATTCAGCCTCTCTGGTGTCAAGTCTGATTTTGGAAAAAAAAAAAAAAAAATCCAAAATCAGACAGAGTGTTGAGACCAGAGAGGCTAAGACCGCATTGACTCAGTGCGGTATTCAGCCTCTCTGGTGTCAAGTCTGATTTTGGAAAAAAAAAAAAAAAAAATCCAAAATCAGACAGAGTGTTGACACCAGAGCGGCTAAGACCGCATTGACTCAGTGCGGTATTCAGCCTCTCTGGTGTCAAGTCTGATTTTGGAAAAAAAATATATATATATCCAAAATCAGACAGAGTGTTGAGACCAGAGAGGCTAAGACCGCATTGACTCAGTGCGGTATTCAGCCTCTCTGGTGTCAAGTCTGATTTTGGAAAAAAGAAAAAGAAAATCCAAAATCAAACAGAGTGTTGAGACCAGAGAGGCTAAGACCGCATTGACTCAGTGCGGTATTCAGCCTCTCTGGTGTCAAGTCTGATTTTGGAAAAAAAAAAATATATATCCAAAATCAGACAGAGTGTTGAGACCAGAGAGGCTAAGACCGCATTGACTCAGTGCGGTATTCAGCCTCTCTGGTGTCAAGTCTGATTTTGGAAAAAAGAAAAAGAAAATCCAAAATCAAACAGAGTGTTGAGACCAGAGAGGCTAAGACCGCATTGACTCAGTGCGGTATTCAGCCTCTCTGGTGTCAAGTCTGATTTTGGAAAAAAAAAAAAAAAAATCCAAAATCAGACAGAGTGTTGACACCAGAGAGGCTAAGACCGCATTGACTCAGTGCGGTATTCAGCCTCTCTGGTGTCAAGTCTGATTTTGGAAAAAAAAAAAAAATAATCCAAAATCAGACAGAGTGTTGAGACCAGAGAGGCTAAGACCGCATTGACTCAGTGCGGTATTCAGCCTCTCTGGTGTCAAGTCTGATTTTGGAAAAAAAAAAAAAAAAATCCAAAATCAAACAGAGTGTTGAGACCAGAGAGGCTAAGACCGCATTGACTCAGTGCGGTATTCAGCCTCTCTGGTGTCAAGTCTGATTTTGGAAAAAAAAAAAAAAAAATCCAAAATCAGACAGAGTGTTGACACCAGAGAGGCTAAGACCGCATTGACTCAGTGCGGTATTCAGCCTCTCTGGTGTCAAGTCTGATTTTGAAAAAAAAAAAAAATATATCCAAAATCAGACAGAGTGTTGAGACCAGAGAGGCTAAGACCGCATTGACTCAGTGCGGTATTCAGCCTCTCTGGTGTCAAGTCTGATTTTGGAAAAAAAAAAAAAAAAAAAATCCAAAATCAGACAGAGTGTTGAGACCAGAGAGGCTAAGACCGCATTGACTCAGTGCGGTATTCAGCCTCTCTGGTGTCAAGTCTGATTTTGGAAAAAAAAAAAAAAAAATCCAAAATCAGACAGAGTGTTGACACCAGAGAGGCTAAGACCGCATTGACTCAGTGCGGTATTCAGCCTCTCTGGTGTCAAGTCTGATTTTGGAAAAAAGAAAAAGAAAATCCAAAATCAAACAGAGTGTTGAGACCAGAGAGGCTAAGACCGCATTGACTCAGTGCGGTATTCAGCCTCTCTGGTGTCAAGTCTGATTTTGGAAAAAAAAAAAAAAAAATCCAAAATCAGACAGAGTGTTGACACCAGAGAGGCTAAAACCGCATTGACTCAGTGCGGTATTCAGCCTCTCTGGTGTCAAGTCTGATTTTTGAAAAAAAAAAAAAAAAATCCAAAATCAGACAGAGTGTTGAGACCAGAGAGGCTAAGACCGCATTGACTCAGTGCGGTATTCAGCCTCTCTGGTGCCAAGTCTGATTTTGGAAAAAAAAAAAAAAAAATCCAAAATCAAACAGAGTGTTGAGACCAGAGAGGCTAAGACCGCATTGACTCAGTGCGGTATTCAGCCTCTCTGGTGTCAAGTCTGATTTTGAAAAAAAAAAAAAAAAAAAATCCAAAATCAGACAGAGTGTTGACACCAGAGAGGCTAAGACCGCATTGACTCAGTGCGGTATTCAGCCTCTCTGGTGTCAAGTCTGATTTTGAAAAAAAAAAAAAAAATATCCAAAATCAGACAGAGTGTTGAGACCAGAGAGGCTAAGACCGCATTGACTCAGTGCGGTATTCAGCCTCTCTGGTGTCAAGTCTGATTTTGGAAAAAAAAAAAAAAAAAAAATCCAAAATCAGACAGAGTGTTGAGACCAGAGAGGCTAAGACCGCATTGACTCAGTGCGGTATTCAGCCTCTCTGGTGTCAAGTCTGATTTTGGAAAAAAAAAAAAAAAAATCCAAAATCAGACAGAGTGTTGAGACCAGAGAGGCTAAGACGGCATTGACTCAGTGCGGTATTCAGCCTCTCTGGTGTCAAGTCTGATTTTGGAAAAAAAAAAAAAAAATCCAAAATCAGACAGAGTGTTGACACCAGAGCGGCTAAGACCGCATTGACTCAGTGCGGTATTCAGCCTCTCTGGTGTCAAGTCTGATTTTGGAAAAAAAAAAATATATATCCAAAATCAGACAGAGTGTTGAGACCAGAGAGGCTAAGACCGCATTGACTCAGTGCGGTATTCAGCCTCTCTGGTGTCAAGTCTGATTTTGGAAAAAAGAAAAAGAAAATCCAAAATCAAACAGAGTGTTGAGACCAGAGAGGCTAAGACCGCATTGACTCAGTGCGGTATTCAGCCTCTCTGGTGTCAAGTCTGATTTTGAAAAAAAAAAAAAAAAAATCCAAAATCAGACAGAGTGTTGACACCAGAGAGGCTAAGACCGCATTGACTCAGTGCGGTATTCAGCCTCTCTGGTGTCAAGTCTGATTTTGGAAAAAAAAAAAAAAAATCCAAAATCAGACAGAGTGTTGAGACCAGAGAGGCTAAGACCGCATTGACTCAGTGCGGTATTCAGCCTCTCTGGTGTCAAGTCTGATTTTGGAAAAAAAAAAAAAAAAATCCAAAATCAAACAGAGTGTTGAGACCAGAGAGGCTAAGACCGCAGTGACTCAGTGCGGTATTCAGCCTCTCTGGTGTCAAGTCTGATTTTGGAAAAAAAAAAAAAAAAATCCAAAATCAGACAGAGTGTTGAGACCAGAGAGGCTAAGACCGCATTGACTCAGTGCGGTATTCAGCCTCTCTGGTGTCAAGTCTGATTTTGGAAAAAAAAAAAAAAAAATCCAAAATCAGACAGAGTGTTGACACCAGAGCGGCTAAGACCGCATTGACTCAGTGCGGTATTCAGCCTCTCTGGTGTCAAGTCTGATTTTGGAAAAAAAATATATATATATCCAAAATCAGACAGAGTGTTGAGACCAGAGAGGCTAAGACCGCATTGACTCAGTGCGGTATTCAGCCTCTCTGGTGTCAAGTCTGATTTTGGAAAAAAGAAAAAGAAAATCCAAAATCAAACAGAGTGTTGAGACCAGAGAGGCTAAGACCGCATTGACTCAGTGCGGTATTCAGCCTCTCTGGTGTCAAGTCTGATTTTGGAAAAAAAAAAAAAAAAATCCAAAATCAGACAGAGTGTTGACACCAGAGAGGCTAAGACCGCATTGACTCAGTGCGGTATTCAGCCTCTCTGGTGTCAAGTCTGATTTTGGAAAAAAAAAAAAAAAAAATCCAAAATCAGACAGAGTGTTGAGACCAGAGAGGCTAAGACCGCATTGACTCAGTGCGGTATTCAGCCTCTCTGGTGTCAAGTCTGATTTTGGAAAAAAAAAAAAAAAAATCCAAAATCAAACAGAGTGTTGAGACCAGAGAGGCTAAGACCGCATTGACTCAGTGCGGTATTCAGCCTCTCTGGTGTCAAGTCTGATTTTGGAAAAAAAAAAAAAAAAATCCAAAATCAGACAGAGTGTTGACACCAGAGAGGCTAAGACCGCATTGACTCAGTGCGGTATTCAGCCTCTCTGGTGTCAAGTCTGATTTTGAAAAAAAAAAAAAAAAAATCCAAAATCAGACAGAGTGTTGAGACCAGAGAGGCTAAGACCGCATTGACTCAGTGCGGTATTCAGCCTCTCTGGTGTCAAGTCTGATTTTGGAAAAAAAAAAAAAAAAAAAATCCAAAATCAGACAGAGTGTTGAGACCAGAGAGGCTAAGACCGCATTGACTCAGTGCGGTATTCAGCCTCTCTGGTGTCAAGTCTGATTTTGGAAAAAAAAAAAAAAAAATCCAAAATCAGACAGAGTGTTGAGACCAGAGAGGCTAAGACGGCATTGACTCAGTGCGGTATTCAGCCTCTCTGGTGTCAAGTCTGATTTTGGAAAAAAAAAAAAAAAAATCCAAAATCAGACAGAGTGTTGACACCAGAGCGGCTAAGACCGCATTGACTCAGTGCGGTATTCAGCCTCTCTGGTGTCAAGTCTGATTTTGGAAAAAAAAATATATATATCCAAAATCAGACAGAGTGTTGAGACCAGAGAGGCTAAGACCGCATTGACTCAGTGCGGTATTCAGCCTCTCTGGTGTCAAGTCTGATTTTGGAAAAAAGAAAAAGAAAATCCAAAATCAAACAGAGTGTTGAGACCAGAGAGGCTAAGACCGCATTGACTCAGTGCGGTATTCAGCCTCTCTGGTGTCAAGTCTGATTTTCGAAAAAAAAAAAAAAAATCCAAAATCAGACAGAGTGTTGACACCAGAGAGGCTAAGACCGCATTGACTCAGTGCGGTATTCAGCCTCTCTGGTGTCAAGTCTGATTTTGGAAAAAAAAAAAAAAAAATCCAAAATCAGACAGAGTGTTGAGACCAGAGAGGCTAAGACCGCATTGACTCAGTGCGGTATTCAGCCTCTCTGGTGTCAAGTCTGATTTTGGAAAAAAAAAAAAAAAAATCCAAAATCAAACAGAGTGTTGAGA
Organism: Poromitra crassiceps; assembly: GCF_964638095.1. Taxonomy (NCBI): domain Eukaryota; kingdom Metazoa; phylum Chordata; class Actinopteri; order Beryciformes; family Melamphaidae; genus Poromitra; species Poromitra crassiceps. The sequence continues at coordinate 11,962 of NW_028151067.1, read as the reverse complement.
CCAGAGAGGCTAAGACCGCATTGACTCAGTGCGGTATTCAGCCTCTCTGGTGTCAAGTCTGATTTTGGAAAAAAAAAAAAAAAAATCCAAAATCAGACAGAGTGTTGACACCAGAGAGGCTAAGACCGCATTGACTCAGTGCGGTATTCAGCCTCTCTGGTGTCAAGTCTGATTTTGAAAAAAAAAAAAAAAATATCCAAAATCAGACAGAGTGTTGAGACCAGAGAGGCTAAGACCGCATTGACTCAGTGCGGTATTCAGCCTCTCTGGTGTCAAGTCTGATTTTGGAAAAAAAAAAAAAAAAAAAATCCAAAATCAGACAGAGTGTTGAGACCAGAGAGGCTAAGACCGCATTGACTCAGTGCGGTATTCAGCCTCTCTGGTGTCAAGTCTGATTTTGGAAAAAAAAAAAAAAAAATCCAAAATCAGACAGAGTGTTGACACCAGAGAGGCTAAGACCGCATTGACTCAGTGCGGTATTCAGCCTCTCTGGTGTCAAGTCTGATTTTGAAAAAAAAAAAAAAAATATCCAAAATCAGACAGAGTGTTGAGACCAGAGAGGCTAAGACCGCATTGACTCAGTGCGGTATTCAGCCTCTCTGGTGTCAAGTCTGATTTTGGAAAAAAAAAAAAAAAAAAAATCCAAAATCAGACAGAGTGTTGAGACCAGAGAGGCTAAGACCGCATTGACTCAGTGCGGTATTCAGCCTCTCTGGTGTCAAGTCTGATTTTGGAAAAAAAAAAAAAAAAATCCAAAATCAGACAGAGTGTTGAGACCAGAGAGGCTAAGACGGCATTGACTCAGTGCGGTATTCAGCCTCTCTGGTGTCAAGTCTGATTTTGGAAAAAAAAAAAAAAAAATCCAAAATCAGACAGAGTGTTGACACCAGAGCGGCTAAGACCGCATTGACTCAGTGCGGTATTCAGCCTCTCTGGTGTCAAGTCTGATTTTGGAAAAAAAAAAAAATATATCCAAAATCAGACAGAGTGTTGAGACCAGAGAGGCTAAGACCGCATTGACTCAGTGCGGTATTCAGCCTCTCTGGTGTCAAGTCTGATTTTGGAAAAAAGAAAAAGAAAATCCAAAATCAAACAGAGTGTTGAGACCAGAGAGGCTAAGACCGCATTGACTCAGTGCGGTATTCAGCCTCTCTGGTGTCAAGTCTGATTTTGGAAAAAAAAAAAAAAAAATCCAAAATCAGACAGAGTGTTGACACCAGAGAGGCTAAGACCGCATTGACTCAGTGCGGTATTCAGCCTCTCTGGTGTCAAGTCTGATTTTGGAAAAAAAAAAAAAAAAATCCAAAATCAGACAGAGTGTTGAGACCAGAGAGGCTAAGACCGCATTGACTCAGTGCGGTATTCAGCCTCTCTGGTGTCAAGTCTGATTTTGGAAAAAAAAAAAAAAAAATCCAAAATCAAACAGAGTGTTGAGACCAGAGAGGCTAAGACCGCATTGACTCAGTGCGGTATTCAGCCTCTCTGGTGTCAAGTCTGATTTTGGAAAAAAGAAAAAGAAAATCCAAAATCAAACAGAGTGTTGAGACCAGAGAGGCTAAGACCGCATTGACTCAGTGCGGTATTCAGCCTCTCTGGTGTCAAGTCTGATTTTGGAAAAAAAAAAAAAAAAATCCAAAATCAGACAGAGTGTTGACACCAGAGAGGCTAAGACCGCATTGACTCAGTGCGGTATTCAGCCTCTCTGGTGTCAAGTCTGATTTTGGAAAAAAAAAAAAAAAAATCCAAAATCAGACAGAGTGTTGAGACCAGAGAATCTAAGACCGCATTGACTCAGTGCGGTATTCAGCCTCTCTGGTGTCAAGTCTGATTTTGGAAAAAAAAAAAAAAAAATCCAAAATCAGACAGAGTGTTGACACCAGAGAGGCTAAGACCGCATTGACTCAGTGCGGTATTCAGCCTCTCTGGTGTCAAGTCTGATTTTGAAAAAAAAAAAAAAAATATCCAAAATCAGACAGAGTGTTGAGACCAGAGAGGCTAAGACCGCATTGACTCAGTGCGGTATTCAGCCTCTCTGGTGTCAAGTCTGATTTTGGAAAAAAGAAAAAGAAAATCCAAAATCAAACAGAGTGTTGAGACCAGAGAGGCTAAGACCGCATTGACTCAGTGCGGTATTCAGCCTCTCTGGTGTCAAGTCTGATTTTGGAAAAAAAAAAAAAAAAATCCAAAATCAGACAGAGTGTTGACACCAGAGAGGCTAAGACCGCATTGACTCAGTGCGGTATTCAGCCTCTCTGGTGTCAAGTCTGATTTTGGAAAAAAAAAAAAAAAAATCCAAAATCAGACAGAGTGTTGAGACCAGAGAGGCTAAGACCGCATTGACTCAGTGCGGTATTCAGCCTCTCTGGTGTCAAGTCTGATTTTGGAAAAAAAAAAAAAAAAATCCAAAATCAAACAGAGTGTTGAGACCAGAGAGGCTAAGACCGCATTGACTCAGTGCGGTATTCAGCCTCTCTGGTGTCAAGTCTGATTTTGGAAAAAAGAAAAAGAAAATCCAAAATCAAACAGAGTGTTGAGACCAGAGAGGCTAAGACCGCATTGACTCAGTGCGGTATTCAGCCTCTCTGGTGTCAAGTCTGATTTTGGAAAAAAAAAAAAAAAAATCCAAAATCAGACAGAGTGTTGACACCAGAGAGGCTAAGACCGCATTGACTCAGTGCGGTATTCAGCCTCTCTGGTGTCAAGTCTGATTTTGGAAAAAAAAAAAAAAAAATCCAAAATCAGACAGAGTGTTGAGACCAGAGAGGCTAAGACCGCATTGACTCAGTGCGGTATTCAGCCTCTCTGGTGTCAAGTCTGATTTTGGAAAAAAAAAAAAAAAAATCCAAAATCAGACAGAGTGTTGACACCAGAGAGGCTAAGACCGCATTGACTCAGTGCGGTATTCAGCCTCTCTGGTGTCAAGTCTGATTTTGAAAAAAAAAAAAAAAATATCCAAAATCAGACAGAGTGTTGAGACCAGAGAGGCTAAGACCGCATTGACTCAGTGCGGTATTCAGCCTCTCTGGTGTCAAGTCTGATTTTGGGAAAAAAAAAAAAAAAAAATCCAAAATCAGACAGAGTGTTGAGACCAGAGAGGCTAAGACGGCATTGACTCAGTGCGGTATTCAGCCTCTCTGGTGTCAAGTCTGATTTTGGAAAAAAAAAAAAAAAATCCAAAATCAGACAGAGTGTTGACACCAGAGCGGCTAAGACCGCATTGACTCAGTGCGGTATTCAGCCTCTCTGGTGTCAAGTCTGATTTTGGAAAAAAAAAAAAAATATATCCAAAATCAGACAGAGTGTTGAGACCAGAGAGGCTAAGACCGCATTGACTCAGTGCGGTATTCAGCCTCTCTGGTGTCAAGTCTGATTTTGGAAAAAAGAAAAAAAAAATCCAAAATCAGACAGAGTGTTGACACCAGAGCGGCTAAGACCGCATTGACTCAGTGCGGTATTCAGCCTCTCTGGTGTCAAGTCTGATGGTATCTGAAAAAAATATATCCAAAATCAGACAGAGTGTTGAGACCAGAGAGGCTAAGACCGCATTGACTCAGTGCGGTATTCAGCCTCTCTGGTGTCAAGTCTGATTTTGGAAAAAAAATATATATATATCCAAAATCAGACAGAGTGTTGAGACCAGAGAGGCTAAGACCGCATTGACTCAGTGCGGTATTCAGCCTCTCTGGTGTCAAGTCTGATTTTGGAAAAAAGAAAAAGAAAATCCAAAATCAAACAGAGTGTTGAGACCAGAGAGGCTAAGACCGCATTGACTCAGTGCGGTATTCAGCCTCTCTGGTGTCAAGTCTGATTTTGGAAAAAAAAAAAAAAAATCCAAAATCAGACAGAGTGTTGACACCAGAGAGGCTAAGACCGCATTGACTCAGTGCGGTATTCAGCCTCTCTGGTGTCAAGTCTGATTTTGGAAAAAAAAAAAAAAAATCCAAAATCAGACAGAGTGTTGAGACCAGAGAGGCTAAGACCGCATTGACTCAGTGCGGTATTCAGCCTCTCTGGTGTCAAGTCTGATTTTGGAAAAAAAAAAAAAAAAATCCAAAATCAAACAGAGTGTTGAGACCAGAGAGGCTAAGACCGCATTGACTCAGTGCGGTATTCAGCCTCTCTGGTGTCAAGTCTGATTTTGGAAAAAAAAAAAAAAAAATCCAAAATCAGACAGAGTGTTGACACCAGAGAGGCTAAGACCGCATTGACTCAGTGCGGTATTCAGCCTCTCTGGTGTCAAGTCTGATTTTGAAAAAAAAAAAAAAAAAAATCCAAAATCAGACAGAGTGTTGAGACCAGAGAGGCTAAGACCGCATTGACTCAGTGCGGTATTCAGCCTCTCTGGTGTCAAGTCTGATTTTGGAAAAAAAAAAAAAAAAAAATCCAAAATCAGACAGAGTGTTGAGACCAGAGAGGCTAAGACCGCATTGACTCAGTGCGGTATTCAGCCTCTCTGGTGTCAAGTCTGATTTTGGAAAAAAAAAAAAAAAATCCAAAATCAGACAGAGTGTTGAGACCAGAGAGGCTAAGACGGCATTGACTCAGTGCGGTATTCAGCCTCTCTGGTGTCAAGTCTGATTTTGGAAAAAAAAAAAAAAAATCCAAAATCAGACAGAGTGTTGACACCAGAGCGGCTAAGACCGCATTGACTCAGTGCGGTATTCAGCCTCTCTGGTGTCAAGTCTGATTTTGGAAAAAAAAATATATATATCCAAAATCAGACAGAGTGTTGAGACCAGAGAGGCTAAGACCGCATTGACTCAGTGCGGTATTCAGCCTCTCTGGTGTCAAGTCTGATTTTGGAAAAAAGAAAAAGAAAATCCAAAATCAAACAGAGTGTTGAGACCAGAGAGGCTAAGACCGCATTGACTCAGTGCGGTATTCAGCCTCTCTGGTGTCAAGTCTGATTTTGGAAAAAAAAAAAAAAAAATCCAAAATCAGACAGAGTGTTGACACCAGAGAGGCTAAGACCGCATTGACTCAGTGCGGTATTCAGCCTCTCTGGTGTCAAGTCTGATTTTGGAAAAAAAAAAAAAAAAATCCAAAATCAGACAGAGTGTTGAGACCAGAGAGGCTAAGACCGCATTGACTCAGTGCGGTATTCAGCCTCTCTGGTGTCAAGTCTGATTTTGGAAAAAAAAAAAAAAAAATCCAAAATCAAACAGAGTGTTGAGACCAGAGAGGCTAAGACCGCATTGACTCAGTGCGGTATTCAGCCTCTCTGGTGTCAAGTCTGATTTTGGAAAAAAAAAAAAAAAAATCCAAAATCAGACAGAGTGTTGACACCAGAGAGGCTAAGACCGCATTGACTCAGTGCGGTATTCAGCCTCTCTGGTGTCAAGTCTGATTTTGAAAAAAAAAAAAAATATATCCAAAATCAGACAGAGTGTTGAGACCAGAGAGGCTAAGACCGCATTGACTCAGTGCGGGATTCAGCCTCTCTGGTGTCAAGTCTGATTTTGAAAAAAAAAAAAAAAAAAAATCCAAAATCAGACAGAGTGTTGAGACCAGAGAGGCTAAGACCGCATTGACTCAGTGCGGTATTCAGCCTCTCTGGTGTCAAGTCTGATTTTGGAAAAAAAAAAAAAAAAATCCAAAATCAGACAGAGTGTTGACACCAGAGAGGCTAAGACCGCATTGACTCAGTGCGGTATTCAGCCTCTCTGGTGTCAAGTCTGATTTTGAAAAAAAAAAAAAAAAATATCCAAAATCAGACAGAGTGTTGAGACCAGAGAGGCTAAGACCGCATTGACTCAGTGCGGTATTCAGCCTCTCTGGTGTCAAGTCTGATTTTGGAAAAAAAAAAAAAAAAAAAATCCAAAATCAGACAGAGTGTTGAGACCAGAGAGGCTAAGACCGCATTGACTCAGTGCGGTATTCAGCCTCTCTGGTGTCAAGTCTGATTTTGGAAAAAAAAAAAAAAAAATCCAAAATCAGACAGAGTGTTGAGACCAGAGAGGCTAAGACGGCATTGACTCAGTGCGGTATTCAGCCTCTCTGGTGTCAAGTCTGATTTTGGAAAAAAAAAAAAAAAAATCCAAAATCAGACAGAGTGTTGACACCAGAGCGGCTAAGACCGCATTGACTCAGTGCGGTATTCAGCCTCTCTGGTGTCAAGTCTGATTTTGGAAAAAAAAAAAAAATATCCAAATCAGACAGAGTGTTGACACCAGAGCGGCTAAGACCGCATTGACTCAGTGCGGTATTCAGCCTCTCTGGTGTCAAGTCTGATGGTATCTGAAAAAAATATATCCAAAATCAGACAGAGTGTTGAGACCAGAGAGGCTAAGACCGCATTGACTCAGTGCGGTATTCAGCCTCTCTGGTGTCAAGTCTGATTTTGGAAAAAAAATATATATATATCCAAAATCAGACAGAGTGTTGAGACCAGAGAGGCTAAGACCGCATTGACTCAGTGCGGTATTCAGCCTCTCTGGTGTCAAGTCTGATTTTGGAAAAAAGAAAAAGAAAATCCAAAATCAAACAGAGTGTTGAGACCAGAGAGGCTAAGACCGCATTGACTCAGTGCGGTATTCAGCCTCTCTGGTGTCAAGTCTGATTTTGGAAAAAAAAAAAAAAAATCCAAAATCAGACAGAGTGTTGACACCAGAGAGGCTAAGACCGCATTGACTCAGTGCGGTATTCAGCCTCTCTGGTGTCAAGTCTGATTTTGGAAAAAAAAAAAAAAAATCCAAAATCAGACAGAGTGTTGAGACCAGAGAGGCTAAGACCGCATTGACTCAGTGCGGTATTCAGCCTCTCTGGTGTCAAGTCTGATTTTGGAAAAAAAAAAAAAAAAATCCAAAATCAAACAGAGTGTTGAGACCAGAGAGGCTAAGACCGCATTGACTCAGTGCGGTATTCAGCCTCTCTGGTGTCAAGTCTGATTTTGGAAAAAAAAAAAAAAAAATCCAAAATCAGACAGAGTGTTGACACCAGAGAGGCTAAGACCGCATTGACTCAGTGCGGTATTCAGCCTCTCTGGTGTCAAGTCTGATTTTGAAAAAAAAAAAAAAAAAAATCCAAAATCAGACAGAGTGTTGAGACCAGAGAGGCTAAGACCGCATTGACTCAGTGCGGTATTCAGCCTCTCTGGTGTCAAGTCTGATTTTGGAAAAAAAAAAAAAAAAAAAAATCCAAAATCAGACAGAGTGTTGAGACCAGAGAGGCTAAGACCGCATTGACTCAGTGCGGTATTCAGCCTCTCTGGTGTCAAGTCTGATTTTGGAAAAAAAAAAAAAAAATCCAAAATCAGACAGAGTGTTGAGACCAGAGAGGCTAAGACGGCATTGACTCAGTGCGGTATTCAGCCTCTCTGGTGTCAAGTCTGATTTTGGAAAAAAAAAAAAAAAATCCAAAATCAGACAGAGTGTTGACACCAGAGCGGCTAAGACCGCATTGACTCAGTGCGGTATTCAGCCTCTCTGGTGTCAAGTCTGATTTTGGAAAAAAAAATATATATATCCAAAATCAGACAGAGTGTTGAGACCAGAGAGGCTAAGACCGCATTGACTCAGTGCGGTATTCAGCCTCTCTGGTGTCAAGTCTGATTTTGGAAAAAAGAAAAAGAAAATCCAAAATCAAACAGAGTGTTGAGACCAGAGAGGCTAAGACCGCATTGACTCAGTGCGGTATTCAGCCTCTCTGGTGTCAAGTCTGATTTTGGAAAAAAAAAAAAAAAAATCCAAAATCAGACAGAGTGTTGACACCAGAGAGGCTAAGACCGCATTGACTCAGTGCGGTATTCAGCCTCTCTGGTGTCAAGTCTGATTTTGGAAAAAAAAAAAAAAAAATCCAAAATCAGACAGAGTGTTGAGACCAGAGAGGCTAAGACCGCATTGACTCAGTGCGGTATTCAGCCTCTCTGGTGTCAAGTCTGATTTTGGAAAAAAAAAAAAAAAAATCCAAAATCAAACAGAGTGTTGAGACCAGAGAGGCTAAGACCGCATTGACTCAGTGCGGTATTCAGCCTCTCTGGTGTCAAGTCTGATTTTGGAAAAAAAAAAAAAAAAATCCAAAATCAGACAGAGTGTTGACACCAGAGAGGCTAAGACCGCATTGACTCAGTGCGGTATTCAGCCTCTCTGGTGTCAAGTCTGATTTTGAAAAAAAAAAAAAAATATATCCAAAATCAGACAGAGTGTTGAGACCAGAGAGGCTAAGACCGCATTGACTCAGTGCGGGATTCAGCCTCTCTGGTGTCAAGTCTGATTTTGAAAAAAAAAAAAAAAAAAAAAATCCAAAATCAGACAGAGTGTTGAGACCAGAGAGGCTAAGACCGCATTGACTCAGTGCGGTATTCAGCCTCTCTGGTGTCAAGTCTGATTTTGGAAAAAAAAAAAAAAAAAAATCCAAAATCAGACAGAGTGTTGACACCAGAGAGGCTAAGACCGCATTGACTCAGTGCGGTATTCAGCCTCTCTGGTGTCAAGTCTGATTTTGAAAAAAAAAAAAAATATCCAAAATCAGACAGAGTGTTGAGACCAGAGAGGCTAAGACCGCATTGACTCAGTGCGGTATTCAGCCTCTCTGGTGTCAAGTCTGATTTTGGAAAAAAAAAAAAAAAAAAATCCAAAATCAGACAGAGTGTTGAGACCAGAGAGGCTAAGACCGCATTGACTCAGTGCGGTATTCAGCCTCTCTGGTGTCAAGTCTGATTTTGGAAAAAAAAAAAAAAAATCCAAAATCAGACAGAGTGTTGAGACCAGAGAGGCTAAGACGGCATTGACTCAGTGCGGTATTCAGCCTCTCTGGTGTCAAGTCTGATTTTGGAAAAAAAAAAAAAAAAAATCCAAAATCAGACAGAGTGTTGACACCAGAGAGGCTAAGACCGCATTGACTCAGTGCGGTATTCAGCCTCTCTGGTGTCAAGTCTGATTTTGGAAAAAAAAAAAAAAATATCCAAAATCAGACAGAGTGTTGAGACCAGAGAGGCTAAGACCGCATTGACTCAGTGCGGTATTCAGCCTCTCTGGTGTCAAGTCTGATTTTGGAAAAAAAAAAAAAAAAAATCCAAAATCAGACAGAGTGTTGAGACCAGAGAGGCTAAGACCGCATTGACTCAGTGCGGTATTCAGCCTCTCTGGTGTCAAGTCTGATTTTGGAAAAAAAAAAAAAAAAATCCAAAATCAGACAGAGTGTTGAGACCAGAGAGGCTAAGACGGCATTGACTCAGTGCGGTATTCAGCCTCTCTGGTGTCAAGTCTGATTTTGGAAAAAAAAAAAAAAAATCCAAAATCAGACAGAGTGTTGACACCAGAGCGGCTAAGACCGCATTGACTCAGTGCGGTATTTCAGCCTCTCTGGTGTCAAGTCTGATTTTGGAAAAAAAAAAAAAAAATATCCAAAATCAGACAGAGTGTTGAGACCAGAGAGGCTAAGACCGCATTGACTCAGTGCGGTATTCAGCCTCTCTGGTGTCAAGTCTGATTTTGGAAAAAAAGAAAAAGAAAATCCAAAATCAAACAGAGTGTTGAGACCAGAGAGGCTAAGACCGCATTGACTCAGTGCGGTATTCAGCCTCTCTGGTGTCAAGTCTGATTTTGGAAAAAAAAAAAAAAAAAATCCAAAATCAGACAGAGTGTTGACACCAGAGAGGCTAAGACCGCATTGACTCAGTGCGGTATTCAGCCTCTCTGGTGTCAAGTCTGATTTTGGAAAAAAAAAAAAAAAAATCCAAAATCAGACAGAGTGTTGAGACCAGAGAGGCTAAGACCGCATTGACTCAGTGCGGTATTCAGCCTCTCTGGTGTCAAGTCTGATTTTGGAAAAAAAAAAAAAAAAAAATCCAAAATCAGACAGAGTGTTGAGACCAGAGAGGCTAAGACCGCATTGACTCAGTGCGGTATTCAGCCTCTCTGGTGTCAAGTCTGATTTTGGAAAAAAGAAAAAAGAAAATCCAAAATCAGACAGAGTGTTGAGACCAGAGAGGCTAAGACTGCATTGACTCAGTGCGGTATTCAGCCTCTCTGGTGTCAAGTCTGATTTTGGAAAAAAAAAAAAAAAAATCCAAAATCAGACAGAGTGTTGACACCAGAGAGGCTAAGACCGCATTGACTCAGTGCGGTATTCAGCCTCTCTGGTGTCAAGTCTGATTTTGGAAAAAAAAAAAAAAAAAATCCAAAATCAGACAGAGTGTTGAGACCAGAGAGGCTAAGACCGCATTGACTCAGTGCGGTATTCAGCCTCTCTGGTGTCAAGTCTGATTTTGGAAAAAAAAAAAAAAAATATCCAAAATCAGACAGAGTGTTGAGCACCAGAGAGGCTAAGACCGCATTGACTCAGTGCGGTATTCAGCCTCTCTGGTGTCAAGTCTGATTTTGAAAAAAAAAAAAAAAAATCCAAAATCAGACAGAGTGTTGAGACCAGAGAGGCTAAGACCGCATTGACTCAGTGCGGTATTCAGCCTCTCTGGTGTCAAGTCTGATTTTGGAAAAAAAAAAAAAAAAAAATCCAAAATCAGACAGAGTGTTGAGACCAGAGAGGCTAAGACCGCATTGACTCAGTGCGGTATTCAGCCTCTCTGGTGTCAAGTCTGATTTTGGAAAAAAAAAAAAAAAAAAATCCAAAATCAGACAGAGTGTTGAGACCAGAGAGGCTAAGACGGCATTGACTCAGTGCGGTATTCAGCCTCTCTGGTGTCAAGTCTGATTTTGGAAAAAAAAAAAAAAAAATCCAAAATCAGACAGAGTGTTGACACCAGAGCGGCTAAGACCGCATTGACTCAGTGCGGTATTCAGCCTCTCTGGTGTCAAGTCTGATTTTGGAAAAAAAAAAAAAATATATCCAAAATCAGACAGAGTGTTGAGACCAGAGAGGCTAAGACCGCATTGACTCAGTGCGGTATTCAGCCTCTCTGGTGTCAAGTCTGATTTTGGAAAAAAGAAAAAAAAAATCCAAAATCAGACAGAGTGTTGACACCAGAGCGGCTAAGACCGCATTGACTCAGTGCGGTATTCAGCCTCTCTGGTGTCAAGTCTGATTGGTATCTGAAAAAAATATATCCAAAATCAGACAGAGTGTTGAGACCAGAGAGGCTAAGACCGCATTGACTCAGTGCGGTATTCAGCCTCTCTGGTGTCAAGTCTGATTTTGAAAAAAAAAAAAAAAAATCCAAAATCAGACAGAGTGTTGAGACCAGAGAGGCTAAGACCGCATTGACTCAGTGCGGTATTCAGCCTCTCTGGTGTCAAGTCTGATTTTGGAAAAAAAAAAAAAAAAAAAAATCCAAAATCAGACAGAGTGTTGAGACCAGAGAGGCTAAGACCGCATTGACTCAGTGCGGTATTCAGCCTCTCTGGTGTCAAGTCTGATTTTGGAAAAAAAAAAAAAAAATCCAAAATCAGACAGAGTGTTGAGACCAGAGAGGCTAAGACGGCATTGACTCAGTGCGGTATTCAGCCTCTCTGGTGTCAAGTCTGATTTTGGAAAAAAAAAAAAAAAAATCCAAAATCAGACAGAGTGTTGACACCAGAGCGGCTAAGACCGCATTGACTCAGTGCCGTATTCAGCCTCTCTGGTGTCAAGTCTGATTTTGGAAAAAAAAAAATATATATCCAAAATCAGACAGAGTGTTGAGACCAGAGAGGCTAAGACCGCATTGACTCAGTGCGGTATTCAGCCTCTCTGGTGTCAAGTCTGATTTTGGAAAAAAAAAAAAAAAAATCCAAAATCAGACAGAGTGTTGAGACCAGAGAGGCTAAGACCGCATTGACTCAGTGCGGTATTCAGCCTCTCTGGTGTCAAGTCTGATTTTGGAAAAAAAAAAAAAAAAAATCCAAAATCAGACAGAGTGTTGACACCAGAGAGGCTAAGACCGCATTGACTCAGTGCGGTATTCAGCCTCTCTGGTGTCAAGTCTGATTTTGGAAAAAAAAAGAAAAAAAAAATCCAAAATCAGACAGAGTGTTGAGACCAGAGAGGCTAAGACCGCATTGACTCAGTGCGGTATTCAGCCTCTCTG
>NW_028151068.1:20000-33972 GCF_964638095.1 Poromitra crassiceps | reverse complement strand
CAGACTGCTGATTCACTGTCGGCACACCAGCTTTTGTTTATATACGTGCTCTAGAAATAAGGCTGCTCATAAAAAGCAGAACTTTGAAGCAGCACTATACGTTGTGATGTATTCCCTCTGTTCCGGGCGCATGAATAATTCACCTTGTCGTACAAAAAGCCATTGCGCGAGTGACATATGCAGCCTCGTGTGTTTCTCAAGTGTGGTTCTGCTCACGGGAGCCATTGAAGCCATGTAGCCATATGCTTCATTGTCTGTTGGGTGGATCCGCCGGGACCGTTTCACAAGAAAACAGGACAAACGAAACCTATTCCGTAACCGACATGTCACCGTTCTTCCTTTTCCCCCTGGAGAGATGTGGACCGGTAATCTCCCCGGGCTTTCTGCTCTTCTCACATACAGTGATTCATATGTGAATCATCCCTGGTGATGATCTGTAGATTCTTTGAGCCGACGGAACTGTAATTGTAAACTGTTGACATGTTAACCCACCTGACTCCCGCTTTGCTTTCTGAAAAAAAAGGCAATTTGACTGGAGTGTAGAAGTCTTAAGAAAACTTTGCTTAAATGGAAAATGGCCACACACACACACACACACACACACACGCACGCAGGCAGGCACTGTGAGCTACACACACTCACAAGTACTGTCCCCACCCCCCGCACGCACGCACGCACAGAGGTATTCAAGCAGATCTTATTTCAGGTAGAGTGGAAAAATTTTAATGTAATGAGATAATTACATTTTCCCTAGATTGACTCCTGAGATTAACTGCTGAATTCCTCCTCGCTTTGCTATACCATATTTCAGGAACGTGTTTTCTCTTTATACCAGCGAGCGAGCATCTCTCACGAGCTACTGGATCATCTCTACGAACGAACATCCTACACACACGGCACATCTCCAGAGCCCCTTATCTGTTGGGGTCATTCCTCTCCTTCCCATTCTGTACGAGGGCGTTTCCTCTGCCCCGCAGGCCTGAGCCAAGCTCTCGGCCTGTAATTCCTGTTAACCTGATGTTGAAACGTTCCCTTCAACAGTCCATTACTGCCAAGACAACCAAGCCCTCACTGCCTCCGGGGGAAGTGTGGCTCGTGCAGACCATAGGGAGCCAGTGCTGGGGAATGCACACTCTGTATCACCCAGCAGAGTAAACAGAGGGAGAGAGACACAGACAGACACACTCTCCTCTGACTGGCAGGCGGGCGCTTGATTGTTAGCTGGGTGGATGATTTACACTCTGCTTTTAAGGGTGAACGCAGGTCCAACTGACTTAAGTGAAGTTGAGGACATTTTTATCCCCGCAAACCTTTCAGTGAGTTTCCATTTGTCTATAATACCATAGTCGGGATAGTTTCGCAGCAGAACTATCGGGCGGTGGGATCTAGGACGGGAATGACAGCGTCAGCTCATAGAGATAAATAAAGAGTTATTAGGTTTTATTGTGTAAACAGCGGCTTTTTATGGGTTTTTAAGGCAATTGACTATCGCCTTAAAAGTCAAGTTGGGGTGGCTATGTCAATGTCTGCGTCGCGGCAGCATCCAGTTGTCCCGAGGCAATTTTTTTTTGCTGTCTTCTTCTGCCTGTCTTATCAGCAAGGCAGTTCCACCATGATGGATCTGGTTTATATTGTGGATTCAAGTGTCAGATATACGGCCCTATTCTGACGCTGGTTCCTCCTGAGGTGTTTGGAATGTCTAGACGCGAGGATGAATAGAGATTCCTCTGCGTACAATTCTTCTAAATTGACCTCATCACAAATTCCCAATTAAAATGGTTCAAGAAGAAATTAATAAGATTGCTTTGCGCTGAATTTGCAATCTCTCTCATCTGGCAGTGGTGGTACTAATCGTTGTATTTGAGATTTATGCTTTATTGCACGTGTGAATAAGGCCTAGTTTATTCATTTGCGCCCTCTGTTCTTTAAACCTGCTTCAACTTGGTTTCTGCTCCGGCATTTGATTTTCCCAGGGATTTGTTTACGTTTCGGAACATTAACTTTACACACTCTTTGTTGTCATTGTGGACAGTCAGGAAGTTATGTCATGGAAGCGTCATAAAAACACAGTCCTGTTTTAAAAGGCCAGGTCTGTGAACTTAAGAAAGAACAGAGCAGCCAGCCACTTGAGTTTTAGACGGGCCTGGCGTTACACTCAGGTCCTGATGCATGGCTTCAGATGCTTGTTGCTCTTTTCATGATGTCAGGGTTTGAGCAGATACTTCAGCTGAACTGGGAGCAATAACGCTGTGGTATAATAATCCCTGGTTGGAAACACTGGTTTTGAGCACTGGTCTTTCTGATTCACCTGGGAGACGCCTGGAAAGTTGGCAATGGACCTGGTTTCTTTGTAACCTCCAGTGCATTGCTGCCACCAGGCTTTGTTTTATGTCTTTCTGCGTCAGGCACTTGAGGGTGGACACAATTTGTTTAGGCAGCTGAAGATGGAACTCTGCATAGCGGAGGATTATGAGATTGCTGGGTGATTTGTGGGTTGGATCTCCTCAGAGCCTGAGCTTACCATGGTGTTAAATTATGATACCTAAACCAGAAATGTTCTGGATTATAATATTCAGCAGCACAAGAATCCACAAGAACAAAAAAAAATATAATCATCATCGTCATCGTCATCATCATCATCATAACAACAACAATAACCTTTCCGCTGAACTGTGGTTTTGCCTTTTTTTTAATTCAGTAGCCTAAATTTATGAGCACCCCGTTGCCAGTTTGTCTTCGGGCCGTGTTGCAATGGAGAAGATAAATAAGATAGTCTAGTACTTAGTGAAAAGTAGTGTGAAAATGCTGAAAGTACCACGCACTGAAAATAAGCAGCTCTGCTTTTGAAAACAACCAGAGCCTTCCTTCTTTTCCCCCCTCTTCCTTCAGTGGGTGAATTTGTCCAGTTAGTCCAACATTCCTTTGTGAAAAACACTTATTGGGTCAGGGAAACCATTGCTCTCCCATTGTTATGCATGTATATCCATAGTATGGGCTCATCTGGGTCATGTATTCCTCGGTTCGGTGCTGTACATGCTAGGGGTGTCACCGTGTACACGGATAACCGGATGTTAAATCATATCGCTTTAGAAAAATGAATAACCGAGTACACGTCTTTTTTGTGTCTGTAATTTTGAAAAAAAATGTAACTGTTGACACCCCTAGTACATTCACTCTTTAATACAGACCACAGCAGAAATATATTTAACTTGAGCTGTGATTGAACCTAAACAACTTCAAAAATGAACACATAATTTGCAAGTCAACCCAAATTTTTGTGCTACCCATATTTTTAAGCATCTACAATTCAATCCGTTCAAGTATTATTTTTGCTTAGACCTGTTTCAGCAGAGTGTTGGACCTGGCAAATGTGCTGTTCTTTAAACAAATGATAATAGGAAATGACACGGCTTTGTGGCCCTTTGAACGCTGCTGTAGAGAGGGCAGCTTTGAGAAGCTTCACCTTGAACTGATAAAAAGCGGTGAATGATCGCTTTGTTTATCTTGCTGTTAAAAGTCGGGAGTGCATTATCAAAGGGGAACGCGACGGAGGAGTATTACGAAGTGTATTTTTAAAATCTTGTAAATCCTGTAAAATTTATGCCACAGAGTCCCGGAGACCCTCACCTCGCCCTTCTGGTTCCCATTGGGGTTGAGCCGCGGTCCCAGTCGGCTGTACCTGTAAAGCCAGTGGGGTGTTTTTTCCAGCCAGGATTTACTGTGCTGACCCCCTGGCTCTCAAAGGAGCGCTGATGGTCTTCCCAGGCTCGGGGGAGATGCCCAGAGCATTAGGCCAGGACCCCTTTCCTTTGGACCAGTTCCCCTTCTAATCACATGAGGCTGGGAGTGATTTGGTTTTAATATTGGTGGGCCGGATGTGATGGTGTGTGATTGACGGGCTGCGCTGAAGGGGGAGCAGGATGTCGGCAGGGGTGAAAATTCTATTAATGGTATTGCTCATTTCTTAAAGTGGGGGTGGCCCGAGCTGCTCACCCTGCCGTGCACCCCCCCCCCCACACCACCCCCCATGCACCCCTCTTGCACTGTGAGTGCCCTCTCAACCTGATCTGCACTCCTGCGGGACAGATATAGGCTTTTGCACCGAGTCCGATTCCACGTCTCTCGGCGTTCTTTCATCCATAGCAAAAAAAAAAAAGGCTTTATCTCTTAGCTAGTTAATTTGCGGAACATTAAAATCATTTGTTTTTTTGTTTGTTCTTATCTCTGCAAATGTTTTGCAGGGACGCAAACTAGTCACCTTTTTTTATCCCAAAATAGGGCACTGAAGTGAATGAGTTTGAGTGGTTTTGTGTCTGCCCTGGTATCTGTCACCTTTTTCACTCTCCATGCATTTGCATCCCTTCTTAATGTTCTGCAAATGAACTGGTCAAGCAATAAACTAAGGCTTTAGAAGAGCTGCCTTCATATGTTTTTTTCCTTTTGATATCTGCTTGGTCCACTACTGATCAGGTACCTGTTTGAGGTCCACTACTGATCACTGCTTGAGCACTCCATTTGCTCCTTTTCTACTTTCATCCATATTTCTCATCCCACCCCCCATTTCACAACAGCTCCCCAATTTGCTGGTAGTACAAAGGCAGAACAAAACATCCCATCCTCGTGTTTTATGGCCTGTAATTGTGTGGTGGGAGGCTGTGCCCTCCAGTTCTCCTCCTAATGGCTGTTTGTGTGTTGTTTTAGTGGCAGATTTACATGTGGGAGGAGCGCAGGGCAGTGATTTACAAGCAGCAGTGCCACTGACTGGCTGACTGATGACTGACTGGCTGGCCCTGCTCTGTGTGTGTTCCAGGTGATCGTGCAGTCTGTCTGTCTGTCTGACTGACTGACTGACTGGCTGGCCCTGCCCTGTGTGTGTGTTCCAGGTGATCGTGCAGTCTGTCTGTCTGTCTGTCTGACTGACTGACTGGCTGGCCCTGCTCTGTGTGTGTTCCAGGTGATCATGCAGTCTGTCTGTCTGACTGACTGACTGACTAGCTGGCCCTGCTCTGTGTGTGTTCCAGGTGATCGTGCAGTCTGACTGTCTGACTGACTGACTGACTAGCTGGCCCTGCTCTGTGTGTGTTCCAGGTGATCGTGCAGTCTGTCTGTCTGTCTGACTGACTGATTGACTGACTGGCTGGCTGGCCCTGCTCTGTGTGTGTTCCAGGTGATCGTGCAGTCTGACTGACTGGCTGGCCTTGCCCTGTGTGTGTTCCAGGTGATCGTGCAGTCTGTCTGTCTGACTGACTGACTGACTAGCTGGCCCTGCTCTGTGTGTGTTCCAGGTGATCGTGCAGTCTGACTGACTGATGACTGACTGACTGGCTGGCCCTGCTCTGTGTGTGTTCCAGGTGATAGTGCAGTCTGACTGACTGATGACTGACTGACTGGCTGGTCCTGCTCTGTGTGTGTTCCAGGTGATCGTGCAGTCTGGCCGGCAGCCCAGTGTGCTGCAGAAACTGTGTCAGCTGCCCTTCCAGTACTTCAGCCAGCCACGCCTCATCCGTGTGCTGTTCCCCTCCCTCATCTCCGCCTGCTATAACAACCCCCACAACAAAGTCATCGTGCAGCAGGAGATGAGCTGTGTGCTGCTAGCTACGTTCATTCAGGTAAAGCTGTACACATTCACACCATAACTGACTAATTCCATGATTTGCAAATGTGTAAATAAAATATACGAGGGCTGGGCGATATGGTTGAAATCAATATCACGATGATAAGGGTTTTTCTCGATATCAAAATTTATCACGATATGGTTCATGTATGCAAAATCACGGTAAGTAATCAAATTAATGTTCATCTCATTGAACCGAATGGTAATGTTAGGTGTGATGTCAAACAAAACAGAAATATTCAAATAACACTCCTTCCAGCATTTCCGCTCCAAAAAAATTGGTCCCGGACATGTGTCTTGGATGATTTCAGTTTAACGGACAGTTGGGGTGAATTCTGGACAATTATTAGATTGTGTTTATTGATCTTAAAAACAATTGATAGCCTATAATCTCGAGATTGCCGTAAATTCCCTGTGCCAACCATGCTTCTATGACCAGTCAATCAAACGGAATGAGCCAAAATGCAAGCTTCGGGTATGAGAAATGCATCTCCACGCCGTGCAGCGTCAACGCTGAAACACGCCGTCTGCGTGCTGAGTCTCAGCCAACGGCCCACAAATTCCATGGAGGGGCTTGTTAAATGGAGCCCACAGTGGAATTTGCAGGGGGGTGTCTGAGACGACCAAAGGAGTCATCAAAAAAATTATATATATATATATATATATATACTGTATATACATATATGAAACAGTAATGCCCACATCACTGGCAAGTGCTTTCAGTTCTCAGATGAAGGCTACAGGTAACTAACAATAATAAACTATTCTTACATTTTCTTCCATCAGTTTAAAGTTTAAGCAAATACTGTGTTCCCAGACGAGCTTGTGAAGTTTAATTAACCTATTGTCCGTTCTGAAAGTGAGTTTGGACCACCACGTGTCTATCAGCTGTAGTCTGCTTTAATAACATTATCGTGGTCATCGACAATGACGTTAGACCCGCTTGGTTTCAGAAAATACTTTTTATGCTTTGATTCATGTCTCATCTCTCTCTCTTTCATCGCTGCATGTCGGTAAGCAGGCGCGGTAGCCTGTCCACCTGTTGAGACTGAGAGATGGTGACTGAGGCACACATTCAATCAGAGCGCGTGTATCCTAATTGTAAATGTAACATTTGTTTCGTTCATCACATAAGGTAGTCTATATAACAGACACATCATACAAATATTCACTTAGGCTGGCTATTTAAAAAGAAATTTACTTTGAGCCTATTACAATTCAAAGTGTGTTTACAGTTGCCAGTTACAATTTATCGGACGACTTTAACGGTAAATGTCCGGCAATTAGCGGATAAGGGAAATACTGACTCCTTCCATGCCTCATTTTATTTTTGTTTGTTTTTATCATTTTCTCTCCAATCGTACTTGGCCAATCCCCCCTGCTGTGGCGGTCGTAACTTCACCCCCTCTGTCAATCTGGGGAGAGTTGTAGACTAGCACATGCTTCCTCCTATACATGTGCAGTCGCAAGCCGCTTCTTTTCACCTGACAGTGAGGGGTTTCACTGGCAGGATTCAGCACGTGGGGAGGATCACGCTATTCCCCCCCAGTGCCCCTCTCTCCGCCCCGAACATGCGCCCCTACCGACCAGAGGAGGCGCTAGTGCAGCGACCAGGACTCATACAGTACCTTAATTCGGCTTCCCACCTGCAGACATGGCCAATTGTCCCTATATGGACCCCCGACCAAGCCGGAGGTAACACGGAGGCTCGAACCCGCGACCCTCAGTAGGCACCCGTATCTCATTTTATGACAATTTTAAGTCCAATTTGCTTGTCGTCATCAATTTAGACAGCTGAAATGCATGTCACAATATTAAAATATCTTCATATCATTACAATATGATTCCACTGAAAGACGATAATATTGCCATAATTATAGCCCTAATTTGGGCATATCTTTCACATCACATAATAGGTGGAAAAAGCCCTAAGTCCTCTGCACTGGCTGATATCAGCTCGTTCATCTCATCCCTGGTGAAGATGTAACAGCCGGGCCTTTTACAAAGATAGATGGCTTCCTCCACAGTGGATTTACCTGCCACTGCTTCAGCTGCCATGCAGTAAACAGCTTGTCTCCGTCATCTCCCTCTGACAACATGCCCCTCACTGTTCTGCAAACCACCACTGTTTAGACACAGATTAACTTTCATTCAAAGGGAGACAAGCTATTGTCATTTCTTTCAAACAAAGCAGTAATGCATGGTGTCCTGCCCCGATGCCCTCATTGTTGAGTTAACCTCAAGAGCATTCCCCGGAGTAAAACAGTTGGATCTATGATTTGTCCCGCTTTTTGCTGAGAAAATGTTGTTTGTTTTGTAAAATACCAGGAGAAGAATTTTTGTAGTAGTAGCTGTAAAATTATGCCGAAATATAGTATTGGTTCTTCACTGCAATGCTGCTTTTTTTAAATTATTCTGAATCTTAATTCCCTTAGGACTGTGCATCAAGTGAGAAAGATCCAGACAGCAAAGCAAAGCAAGGCGGTAAGTTATTCTAAATTTATCAGGCACAACAAAAATTGAATATATTGTAAAGTTCACCTTTTTTTGTCTGTCAATTGCTTTGGCTTAAAAAAGTTGTTGCATCTCACCTAAAAGAATGTTCTTTTGAACAAAATTAAATGGAGCCTATAAGTGATGTACTTGAGAATTATGCGATAATTGGTTGCCATGCCATTGGACAAATTATTTAATGAGGGCTCGTGAAATTCTGTTTGAAAACGATAGAACACTTCTGTTGTATACACACGCAGTAAATGTCTCTTCTCCGTCTCCCAAAGCTTCCCAACCGCTGGACTACTGCGAGTTGTCGAACCGCTTTCCCAGAGATCAGTGGGACTCTGCGCTGCAGTTTTTCCTCCAGAAACAGGAGTGATGTAACACTGTCGTCACAACGCATAATGGAGCATGGTGTAAACACTACGAGAGACTGACACATGGAGATACACTGCTTCATTTTTTCATCCCCCCCTTTTCCCTGACTTGAGGTCTGCACTTTGGTAAAAAAAAAAAAGTTAAATATATATTATGTTCTTCAAGTTTTGCCAAAACATAAAAAATCTTGTAAGAATTGTCAAGCCTTAATCCTGTGTTGGTAGGCTATTGTTATGTTTTCTTGGAAATAATTTGATGTTCACATGGGAATTTGCACAAAATAGCGGTTTTGCATCTGCAGTTCTGACACACGCACAACTATTCCGTTCAGTGCCCAAACTAATTGTTTGTTTGTTTCTGTCTTTGTTTCGGTTGTGGATAGAGATAGATACATTTTCAAAGCAGTGATAATCAAAAATTTAAACATTTACTTTTACTGTAACGATTCACTTACCAAACATTTCCATCAATACAGTTCATGTTAATTTATTAATTTTTTTCTCATCAGTTAGAATGTGAATGGCCTGGCCAGAATGTTATCCCTAATGTAGTTTACATGGTGCGAGTTTTGTACAAGTTACATGGCCTGCCCTGATTGCTGATATGTGTTAAGTGTTGTTGTGTTTTTCATGTTCTCATATTTCCTTGTTACAATTTTTCTTTCTCAGTGGGGAAGCACAATATAATTTATTTAGTAATTTACCTTTATCTGTCTATCACATCCAATAAATTACTTATGGTGATGTATCATGTTTTCCAAGTATTTTTGTGTAAAATATATATAGGTTGTAATTTCTTTAGTGTGGCTCTGTACAAATGACATGTTTACTTGAAACATCACTGCTCTTATTGTGTGTGGCTTGTGACAAGTCTGTATACTTTTGACAACTAGGCCCTACAGTGCATGATTTATGAGATGGGGGGGAGCAACTTGTAGAAACCAAATCCATCTTAAAGTTAAATTGTCCTGAAAACATAGGAGCTGCATAACTTTTACATTTACATCTACGAGTTTCAGTTAAATTGTAAGGAAATTATGAAGAACTTTTATATCCAATTGCCCCACCAGTTATCAGAGCAACAGAGCAGCCATGCTTGACTATCTGTGTGTGTGTGTGTATGTATATATATATATAGATATATACACACACAGTATATATATATAAACGTGTGTGTGTGTGTGTGTGTGTGTATATATATATATATATATTAAGTTTGCAGTCTATTTTTTTATGGTTCATCACTGCAGGAACAATGCCTATATTTGGTCCTGCAAAGCAATAATTAAAAAATATATGCATGCCTTTGAAAAGAACAAAATCTGAAGCTGTTCAATATGCTTTCGGCAACACTCGAGCTATAGCTGTATAGACTTCAGACTTTTTTGGGTGATGTGTGCTGTTAACCTTTTAGACTAAAATGCTCAAATAATTGCATCATGGCAGGTGTGTAGCGAAAAATGGTGTCTTCCTTGACATGGGATTTAATTGTATTTTATCTCCCATAGGCCTATCATTATTCATAAAGGATAATCTGCTATAGTTTTTGCTGTAATCTTTCAGAATATATTATTTTCATCATGGTCTTATAAGTGTAGCCTAACATTAGTTTTTGCTGAACACGGGTTTTCTGATAAAATCCTCGTCAACAAATTGTTGAGGTGTAGAGTATCGGTCCCGGCTTGACCCTCGTGCTCTCATGTCCAGCGACTATTTGCCATTCGGGATTCCGCCTAGCTGGAATGAAAATAAACTCAAGACACGCCAGGATGCGTCCCTGTAGTCTCCTCGCTCCCTCCGCAGCAGAGACACACAGAGGGAGAGAGGGGCTTGTTGTGGGTCCATTCAGTGTATCGTTTGCAGGTGATGCCAGATGGAGATAAGGGGCCGCCGCTGCCTGTCCTCTGTCTAGACTTGTAACCGGGCGTACAAGGCAAGGTAGCCTGCTGCAACACTTGCCATTTGCCGAAATAAATCCAATCTTGTGGTTTCTACCATTGTAATTATGGAGAGAAAACGTCATGCAAAGAAATATTTTTGAAATGTAATCACATCAGAGAAGGCCTATCCAGGAGCAATACAATCTGCAAGGTTTGTGCGTCATGTGCGTGATAGCCTGGTGACTTGGCCAAAAAGGCTAATAGGCCTAATAATATTTTTGTCAGTCAGTCACTGCTCACTTGGCCCCTGGAACCTTGGTTAGGCCTATATTCTACCGATTTCGACGTTTTCTTTGCAAATGATATAGGCAGGGACTGTTAGATTTGGAGGGATTATATTTCTTATGCCTTGAGGGATTTTCGTGAATTGACTCCCCCGCCTCTGGTTGGAAGGCAGACGCAGCGCATCAGACCTAATATTTGACAATAGCCTATTGAACTCACTGGTTGTTTTTGTAATTGCTGCAAGCAGCCTAACTTTTGTCCGTACACGTGTCAAATATCCAGAGCCATTTTGAAACAACTAGGCCTACTTTCACAGGATCTGTTCTCTTGTTTATGGCTAAAAATTGAAGTAAAGTCAATCTACACGGTGTCACATTACGAGCAGTAGCCAGGCTATTATAGCATAAAACTGATTTATTTTGCATACTAATATTTTTTTCTGAAAGCAATAATCAGTTGGACCTATATGGTTTTATTGATACGAACAGCTAAGCCCGTCTTCATAATAAATAACAATAACTTATTTCTTGGAAAAAAAGGGGGGAAAACGCATCTCATTTTGTTCATTAATTTACAATAGTCGATATTGAATCTTCTTTACAAATCATGCACATCTACACAGATTGGATCGGCTCATACGACCTGCTAAACATAAGAAATAACGTGCAGTTATCCAATAAAGTTTCATGGGCTCTTCACAGTCCAGGCTTGGTTTGCATTGGCATCATAGCAGACTGCAAGATGGCTGAG
Organism: Poromitra crassiceps; assembly: GCF_964638095.1. Classification (NCBI taxonomy): domain Eukaryota; kingdom Metazoa; phylum Chordata; class Actinopteri; order Beryciformes; family Melamphaidae; genus Poromitra; species Poromitra crassiceps. Next base: position 22,570 of record NW_028151068.1, on the reverse strand, counting down.
AGACTGTCCATATCAGCCAACAACACGTGTGCATCAACAGCTGTGTCCTGCCGAAGTGTCCTTGAGCAAGACAGTGCACTGCCTGCTGCATGGATCACATGTGTCCGCAAAATGTCATTAAACGCCAATCCTCTGAGAATATCCTCAAGCATAATCCAGCCTGGTCCTTTTCCTCTTTACTCAATCTGATGATGTCACTGGTGCTCAAATAGGCTATAGTTCTGGACGCGTCCACGCAGACTGGACGCGTGCACGCGCTTGCTTGGGCCCCAGTGGACTGGCCGGCCTCACGTGTCCACGGGGCTCGGCACCATGCTGTTGGGTGTGTCCGGTAACTGCGACGACAACGAGGTCACGTCGCTGCCCGAGGAGTTCCCCATGGAGCCCGACTCAGAGAAAGACACCTGTCGAGGGAAACGGGGGACTCGTGTCAGTTCACAAGACATAGGCTGGCTTGAAATTGGGTGTTTTATTGTAGGCTAGTTTGAAACAGCATGTTTGCACTTTGGATCTCGTCAAAAAGTACGTGTGATAGGGCTGAGGCATACACCTAATCTTTAGTGTTTGGGGTAATCTTGGTTATTATAATCACAAACGCTAAAGATTAGGTGCAAAAAAAACGAGTGCAAAGCGCGGAAACTTGTCTATAGGCATTAGGTTTATGACATTATGACGTTAGGTGTATGACATAATAGCCAATGTCATGAATAAACCACCTTAATCTGCATGCATCTCAAATCTCTCACGTATTATTTATTTTGTTAAAGGTTAATTCTCTCTCTCTCTCTCCACACACACAGAGGGGGGCATGTGTGTGCGCGCGTGTGCGTTATAGGCCTATACAGAAGCCATTCACTTTTTGCCATTTGTTACATTTGTTCCCTCTTCTCACCAGCTGCTGGAAGGCGGGCTGGTCCAGGTCGCTCTGCAGGGCGAAGTCGCTGAGTGTTTTCCAGGGCGGCTGGTAGGTCTGCACCTCCACGGGGTTCCCCTGGACGGTGTTGTCGTGACGAATGGGACTGCCTGCCACCAGAGGGGTACCTGTCAGCCCCTGCAGATTCTACAAGGCAAACCAAAACACTGTTATTAGGCTAGCTCACCTCTTGGCCAGTGATGGAGCCTGCGGGGGGAAGTCATTCAGGATAAGGGGTTTCTCATGTGTAAGAGTTAGGCAAATAAAATGGGCTATAATAGGCCTATCATCATTATAAGGCAAACTATAAAATCATTGCATCGCCGTTTAACGTAGGCTATAGCCTAAAATTAAATTTATGTTTATCATACAAAATGTAGCTATCAGCCTGTAAAAAAGATGGGTAAACTTAATTCCACAATAAAAGGTTGCACCCAGCCACCCACTATACATTCCCTGCCATTGGCCCATATATTAAACATCTCTGAATGATTAAAATAGCCTTGATATGCCAATCAATCGGTCGATGCATTAGACTGGAATAAAGTTGTCAGGTCAAGTTCACTTTTAGCTCTTCATCACTAAGCATGTCTCAAGCACTTTAATGTGCCTCCCTATCCAACTAATCAACAATATCACCTAATATGAAACAGCTTATGACAAGCGTTGATGCTGTAACCATCCATGGTTTTTAGGCGCTATTGTAAACAGATCTCCATTTCAGACAGTATTTATTTATTTATTTATTTATTTATTTATTTATTTATTTAAAAGGTAGACTAAGGTGTTATTTTTGTAATTTTGTATTTTTGTAAACTTTTTTGTAATTGGTAAATTTTTTTGTAATTGGTAATTTTTTTGCTAAATATCAGACAAATTGGATTTTCCAATTAGCTATTCCTCATGGTTAATCCCTGAACTTTGTTTGGCGGAATAGGCTATTTATTTATTATTATTATTATTATTATTATTATTATTATTATTATTATTATTATTATTATTTTACATTTTCGTTTTGTTTGTTTATATTTTTGTGCGCAGAGTGGATGGACTCACTGTCTTGTCGTGGTGGGCCTGTTGTTGGAGCTGCTTCATCAGGATGGTTCGCTTCTTGTCTTTGCAGCGCTTGTTCTGGAACCAGACGCGGATGACCCGGGGACTGAGGCTGGTCATCTCCACCAGCTGCTCCTTCATCAGGGCGTCGGGCCGCGGGTTGGCGTTGTAGCAGGTCCGCAGTGTGTGCAGCTGCTTCTCGTTCAGCACCGTGCGGATCCGCGTGGTCTTCTCAGACTGCTTGTGGACGTGGTTTCTGTGATGAGGAGGGTGTCGAACCGAAACCGGTTCTGAGGTGAAAACAAACCAGCTTTAATGCATTGTTTTGAAACATTGATCGATTCAATAATAAAATAAATCATTATTATATAGGCTACCCTGTATTAACCCTGTATTATGAACCCCATGGATTCTATATACATATTTTAATTATAAGTCACTATATAAACTCAGTATAGGGCTACACTAGCCTGAATGTTAGACCCAACATAATTTACATAGGCTACACGCACAAAATTCTTGTTTAATTTTCAAATGATTTCTGATGCTCCTCAAAAATGCATAAAAAGTTTGCAGGGATACATACAACCTGTTGGACTGTCAT
>NW_028151068.1:0-15000 GCF_964638095.1 Poromitra crassiceps | reverse complement strand
ACAAAACAAGTTTGAGACAGTTGGTAAGAGTATGACAGTTATGGGATGACAACGTTAGCGGCACATATTATCGTTCTTAATATTAATAAAGTAATATGTGAAATACGTTCGTTAGCTTGCTACCTATTCCTCAACATGCCTCTGCAGCTTGTTGGCTAACTAACGCTAGCAGCAGCTAGTTAGCAAGCCATGCTACATGCTAGTCGTGCTGCATTTGGGAATATGTCTGAGTTCAGAGCTTTGGTTAGTTATTTCTGTCATTGGCTTTACAGAATCATGACTCAAAGACCTAAGGTCGGTTATGTATAAAATAACGAAACTTTAGCTTTAGCCCTAGAGCTAACGCTAATGCTGAGCTGGTGATGTTAGCAAGTGTTGATGAAACCTCGTAAACAACAGTTAACAGTTAAAATGAAAATTGTCATTGGTGTCGTGAGAAAACAGTTGATTTCTGGCGAGAATTCTGCCAGTAGCTAGACAATAATGTAAGAATTTAATAGTTACCTTGCGTTAACTAACCGTACTTTTTCATTCATTCATTAAGATCGTCTGAATGACCTTTAAAGACTGATATTGATTCAGGCTGAGACCTGTAACTTTACAGATAACGGCTGGTACTATCCTGTTTTAACTTGACAGCGCTGATGCTCCTGTTTTAAGAGGTTGCATAAGCAGGGTATATATATATATATATACATATAGTAGGGACTTGCACTTGGCAGTTTTTAAGCCTGTTTGTAGAATATTTGACTTCCAACTTCAGGATACACTTCCCAATACATGCATAAGGAATATAGACTGTATTCAAGTTTAAATACACAACACTGTAAGAGCAGAATCCTCTAGAACCAGTGTGTAATACTCAGCACAAGATCCGTAATCCTAATACAATTTATACATTTAAACAATTATTATGTGATGAAAGCAAAGTATTGTTTTCTTTAAATACAATCACATATAACCTTTGTAGAGACATCTTATACAACAAACAATGTTGCCAAGCAGATCTTTGATTGATTTATTATTAAAGGGTTATAATTCTGAGATATTGACAAAATCCCCCCCCCCCTCCCCAACAGACTGGTCTCATCCAAAGGTTTCAAAGTACCTTGGTGGTAGCAGAGCACAGTAATGACAAGCTGACACCTATTACACTCAGTGCCATCACAGCAGCCAGTAAGCTGGGCGGAGAGGTGTCTTGTCTGGTCGCTGGAACAGACTGCTCAAAGGTAGGTGATGCTTTTCGGGCTGACTTGCTTGAAATCCAATGAAACTTGTGATAATTTAGATCTAGGCTATTATAGATTCCATGCGTGTGAGTGTTTTTTCTTGCTTTTATTGCATCAAATACAGACAGATATTAAGACAAACACCATGTAACTTTAAGTCATAGATAAGTGACAACATAAAAGAAGGACAACAACAAAATGTATTGGAGTGTGTTTTAAATGTGTACATGGAGATACACAGACTCTGAAAGAGTGCCAGTGTAGTAAACTGGATTCATCCAGATTTCTTTTTTTCTCAGATTGCAGAGGAAATCGCTAAAGTACAAGGTGTGAATAAAGTTCTGGTGGCCCAACATGATTCTTACAAAGGTTCTCTCCCAGGTATGTAGCTTGAAACCTGTTGGATAACGTAGAATATGTTTTATGAAAATAGGGGGGGGGGGGGGGGGTATACTGAGCATGCACATTCTTTTTCAGCAAGACTATGCTTCATATCCACACTCAGTCACACACATTGACGCCTGGAAACAATACAACCGCAGTCTTCTACTGCTGGCCGGTGAGAAGCTTCTGAGCAATTGGGGGCTGAGTGGCTTGCTCAAGGACATCTAAACAGTATCTGCTTTTTTTAAATAGGTGTTCTGGGGTTTGAACTAGCAACCTCCAATCATGAGCTGGCCTCTCCCATTGTTTGAGTGGAAAATAAATATGCCCTCTTTTTTTCTGTAGAGGAGTTGACTCCACTTATCTTGGCAACCCAACAGCAATTCAACTTCACCCACATCCTTGCTGGTGCATCTGCCTTTGGGAAGGTAAGACATGGGCAAGAGCATTGCCTATATGATTTTTGTTTTTGTTTTTTTGAATGTATTAGTGATATTTTGGCTGAATCTATGATGTATCTTTCACTGACATGTATTTAATCTCTAATATCTCACTTTCCTCACATAAGCGCATCTGTGAAGTTACAGATGACGACAACAAAATTACACTATATACTGACTTTCCCTTGATGTAAACACTTTACTACTGATCTGTGCATATTTACATTTCCATACTTATTCACCATTTTGTTTGACAGAACCTGCTCCCCAGAGTGGCTGCCAAGTTGGACGTTGCCCTAATTTCAGATATTATTGAGATCAAGTCTCCAGACACGTTTGTCAGAACCATATATGCTGGTAACCACTGTCATTGTATTATAATAATGCATTTTTCATTTCATTTTCATTCTTGACTAGTATTGAAATGTGTCCGAAGAAACTTTAAAGAAATATGGATCATTTTATCAGAATTTGTGACAGCTTTAAATGATCACGTAGCTCTGACTTTGATTACCAATGAGTTTTCTTGAAAGAGTTTTTAAATAGCTTTTCTTAATAATGTTTTGTTGTTGTTGTTGTTGTTGTTTGTATTACATAGGGAATGCTCTTAGCACAGTGAAATGTAATGAGAGCATCAAGATGGTCACAGTTAGAGGGACATCGTTTGAGCCAGCAGCAGTAGAGGGAGGAAGTGCCGCAACAGAAGACGGTATAGTAGCCAACAGAATTAACCATACAGATATGCTATAGATAAGATAAGCCTGGACTGTTTGTGACATTCATTGTTTTACATCATTTACTATATTGTTTTACAATTCTGTGTTAAAGTGCTATTATTAGATCAACACCTAGAAGTTTTCTTCATAAAAAAATAACCTACTGTACATCTACAAAGCTCATCTTTGGTATTTTTTTTAATCATAATTTCTAATAGATGTTTCCTTCTTTTTAGTACAATGATATGATTAATAGTCATCGGTTGATCCTCTAATTTGTTGATTGCAGTGGCTGCATCCTCACCCATTGGGGTATCTGAGTGGCTGGAACAGAGCCTGACCAAGAATGACCGTCCGGAGCTGACCAGCGCCAAGGTTGTGGTGTCAGGAGGTACGAAGTCATTAATTTCATTTTTCCTTTAGCATTACTAATATGGTCAGAGCAATGTTTTCCAAAGAGTCATTCAGACCCCTCTGGTGGGTTGGCCTGGAAGATTTAAAATGGTTCCCCGTATTCTAGAGATTTGTCTTGTCGTCGATGCACTCCCTAACTCCCCACATTGTATGGTGGACTGAACAAAATATTGCAGTCTTGTAGGCAGGTACCATAAAAACAATCTAAATTAGCTTGGCCAGCTTACTCTGTATGCTAGAAAATCAGTTTGGGTTTTCAAGAAAATTCAGCAGCATTTGGGATCAAATTAATTTGTTGTTATCTCAAAATTAGATTTTCTGTGTTTTCTTTCACAGGAAGGGGCTTGAAGAGTGGAGACAACTTCAAGCTGCTTTACGACCTTGCTGACAAAATGAATGCCGCAGGTGAGATGGTGGTAACATGAGAATGTTATTTTGTATCACGCATTATCTGTCTGATTGCTTTTACTTAAGTGGGTTTTAAATGATATAGTGTTCTATTTTCAGTCGGTGCATCCAGAGCTGCAGTGGATGCTGGATATGTGCCTAACGATATGCAGGTTGGACAGACGGGCAAGATTGTAGCACCAGTAAGTTATTCCTCTTCTCAGGTGGCTACTGAACATACAGTATGGTGCCACATCAAATTATCCACATCAATTAAGAAAATTAATAACACACATTTTCCAGCTCTTATCACATGGGAAAGTGAATAGTTGCACACTAAATATGCTGAAGTGCAACAATTCTGGACTCCCATTTGCATTTTTGATATGGAGCAGAACCTTCATCAGAACATCAGTCTGTTTTAAAAGTGTGCAAATCGCAAATACCAGTTACTTTTGACAAATGCCTGTTACTTCTCCTTTATACAGCGTTCCCGAAATTCAGTATGATCAGGATGGCCCCTTTACCCTTTTAAAAAGGTTAATGTACCATTATCTGATTCAGCTGGGATAGCCCAGCTGTGATTATCCACACATTAGGCCCCATGAAATGTACTTGATGGCACATTTAGCGCCCTAAATGATTTAGCTGATCCATTAGAGCAGACTGCTCAGAGCCTCAGACCAGGCCAGCCTGTCTAAATTGGATTTCCCCAACATTTTGACAAGCTTGCTGAAATTGGCTGAGTGAATGAAATGTAATTTGTATCGTATATGTGTTTTTTTTTCTCCCCTGCCATCTGAAAATATTGTATTATTCATTACAATGTAGTACACAATACTATTCACATACAAAGTACCCACAAACAGCCACGGTGCCAGGAATTCAATTTTGGATGGGCCAAAGTAATTTTGGGTGGGGCATTTACAGAATTGACTGTTTGCCCTCCTTTGACGGTTTCCAACTGCGACAGTTTGTATTTATTACAAGCGCTATACTAGGGCTGTGCGATTAATCGATTTTGAATCGTAATCGAATTAATTAGTTAGGACGATGTTAAAAAAATGAAAATCGTAAAATCGTTTTTTTTTTTTTTTTTTTTTTTTTAATTTTTTTTTTTTTTTTTTAATTAAATTTTCACTTTAACTAGGGTAAGTACGTTACGCGGGGCGGCTCTCTCTCATGTTTGCATGCTGCTACTTGTCCATTCTCCCTGCTGTAAAGTCTCTCTAGAGGCTGTGATACTGGCTAAAGACAGCAGCGCAATGGACTTATTTCAACACCTCCGACCAAAAAGCACAGAGTGAGCACTGAGCGCAGCTTGTTGCACTGCGGGCTGTAGCCTACAAGATAACGATTGCCACAACACACTCACGCACGCACACGAACACAGACGTTATCACCGGACGATGAAACGTTGCCTTTACAGTTCACATAATAACAAAACAACACGTGAGGCTACCGAGTACTGATAGATTGGCTGTATTCATGGCTGTAAGTTATCAGCCTCAGCTGACTCACCTGTCCCTGTGTGTCTGAATTTCCCCCTAACTGCTATCGCAGTTCCACGCATTCCTGTTGTGACTTTGTGTTATTCTAGTACAGATATAACTCCGAGCACGGGTGGTCGCTTAGACACTAATATAATTATCTCACGGAGGAACACGCAAATCCACCAGTGTCAAGTTAGCAAGCAACAGCCAGGAAGTTAAGCATAGCAGCGGCAAGCTAAAACAGGAAGTTGAGTTGTTCTACCTTCAGAGTAAAAGCGTAAATTGTCAATTATGGAAAAAAGGGGGAAAAAGAGCTCTGCAGGGCAACACATGTTTAGAGAAGTATAATAGTATAATAAATCGAAATCGAAATCGAAAATCGAGTTTTGAGAGAAAAAATCGTCAATTTTAGTTTTAGGCAAAATCGCACAGCCCTACGCTATACTACATGCAGGTATATTGCTCAATTTGTGCAAAAATGAAAAACAGTATCCTGTCTATCATGTTGGTTGTTATCTGTCATGTGTTTCAGTGCGCCAAAAACATATCGTCGGCCTGTTGAGTCTTAACTGCAAAATAACGATCAGTAACAAGGCTGCACAAGTTTTATAGACACTCTTTGAGCTTCAATTAACTCAGTTAACTTAAGGTTTCATACTAAAGAATCTAGTCTGTTTATGAAATGGCCATGCTGAGCAGAACGAGCTCAATGAAAGAAAGAGTAACCATGTGCATTACGCACGCATAGTACTGTGTACCGCTCCATTTACCAGGCTTTCACAACTAATTGCATCATGAAAGTCAATATTCCAAGACATCGCCCTTCCAGTCTATAGTGACATGCCAATTAGAATGCCTACTCATTCATTTCCTCTCAGTATTAAGCACCCCCAAGGTGCCTGAAGCGTGCGTTGTCCGCGATGCCTCCTCAGCCCCGTGGGCAACTCCGCTCTATTCTTGCGCATCATATTTCCTTCTGTGAGGAACCTGAATATAACACCGGTTACGGCGATAGTTACCCACTAACGGTTGAGCCGCTGTCCAAAGAAGAGCGAGGTGAAGCTTGTGTGATGAAAAGTGTCTGAGCTGCCGGTTCAGGGAAGTTTGGAGACAGGCAGAGGAGCGCAGGAGGAGTGACGCGCCTGAACGCAACTCTCGGGCTCTGAGATCAAAGTGTTGCTACTAGGTAGGGGAGTGGTGTAGACACGTCTTTTCCTTTTTTAGGAGGGAAACTTGGTAACACTTTATAATAAGCATGAGTAAATACTTTATTCGTCATTTATAAAGCATTGTTCAAAGAAAGCATTAGTTCATACTAAGCATTATTAAGTAATTCATAAACACATTTATAAATGTTTTATTCCTGAATAATAAACTAATCTAGAATGTATTTAACAATTGTATTTAATTTATAAATGCTTTGTAAGGCATAGATAATCCTTATTTTGCTTAACTAACAACTACCAGGTACCTTAATTAGATGGGGCGTGTCTAGGGGGTGACTACCCCCTGAAATCTGATTGATGACCCCAAAATCCTGAGGGCGTCCGTGGCCGACATTACTGTCTTTCAGAGGCTGTAGCGGGCTCATTTTTAAAGTTAGAGTGAAGAGCCTGATATCATATGAAACTGGAAGACCGAAGGCATCCATAGGTATCAGCCATGTCATGCATGCTAGCTTGTGTGCAAGGGGGCTAATTAATGCTCCAAATTTAGGCTAAATTTAGGCGAGGGAAAAACTGGCATGGCCATTTTCAGAGTGTTCCCCTGACCTCTCACCCCGAGATATCTGAATGAGAATGGGTTATTGGGTTAGATGCGTACCCACGAGTCTCCCCGTTACAGATAAGGTAGCATTTTTCAAAGCCTTGGCAGGTATGCATTTACATAAATTTTGTAATTAAGCCAATGCTTTGAAAAATGTTACCTTATCTGTGAAGGGGAGAGTCGTACAGAACCCATTCTCATTCAGATTCGAGGTGAGAGGTCAAGGGACCCCTTTGAAAAGGGCCATGCCAGTTTTTCCCTTGCCAAAATTTAGCCTAACTTGATACCTTCGTCTAGTTTCATATGACACTATGCTCTTCACTCTAGCTTTAAAAATGAGCCCACTACAGCCTCTGAATTTGAAATACAGTAATGTCGGCCGCAGGTTTTTTTGGCTGGCTAATCAGATTTCAGGGGTGGCCACCCATAGACACGCCCCTTGTAATTAAGGTAGGTAGTTAGTAGTAAGTATTTTGTGTCACCTCAGCTAAAATGAGAACTATGCCTTACAAAGCATTTATAAATAAGATTAAATACAATTGTTAAATACATTATAGAATAGCTTATTAATCAGCAATAAAACCTTTATAACTGTTTATGGATTGCTTAGTAATGTATGAACAATGCTTTATAAATGATGAATAAGTATTTACTATTACTTAAGTAATGCTTAATATTGTGCAGTTATTATAAAGTGTTACCGGTAACTTTTTTTTGTCTTTGTGTATTAAAATTTTAACTTGAAGGCCGTGGGTTCGAACCCCGGTCCCTCCCAGGTCTTTTCTGTGTGGAGTTTGCATGTTCTCGTCGTGTTTGTGTGTTTTCCTCTGGGTACTCCTGTTAACTCCCACCATCAAAGACATGTATGTTAGGGTTATTGGGGGATGTGGGGCTGTAAAAACCCACTTGCTACAGAAACCGCAATCGCAGTCTTCCTCTGTATGAGGAAGATCGCCCGGAGGCCGTTGGCATCGCGTGGTTGCGTCCCTATGCTCCACTTAAGGAGCCTACAGGGAATAAGAAGAATAAAACGCCGCGGTAGCCCACAAAGATTAATTCTGTCTCCTCTATTACCGATTTAAGTGTAATTTGTTGTTAGTGAATTTAGTGCTATCAAAGGAACAAGTGTTCAGTAACACTTAAGTCTCTGTGATGTTTACAGATGGTTAGTCTCTGAATTGTTCAGTGTAATCAAAGCTGTCAGAGGTTATACCTGAGCAGTTTTTCAGGGGAGTATCACTTTTAGGGAACAGCTTGGCAGCATAGGAGCGCGACTGTCAAATTCTGGCCTCTTGGTGTCACTGAACAATAGGCTGCATGTAAAGAAGTGTGCATCCACACCTGAGCGACAGTGTGTGAACTGCAGAAATATATTGTGATAGGACCATCCTGTGCAGGGTTCCTACACAGGTCCTGAAAGTCTGGAAAAGTATTAAAAATGCATTTGATTTTTTCCAGGTCTTGGGAATTTTGGGGTGGGGGGGAGGAATGGTGTAGTTCAGTGTGGTTTGAGTCCACAGTTTGGTCTTATTACCCAGCCAGTGTCAGCATGCATTATTACAGTATATCAAATACCCACCAAAATCAAATCCAGTCAAGAACATAGGATCTGCCTGGAAAAATAATGGAATTGTAAAATGGAAAGCGTGTAGGAACCCTGCCAATCATCTCACATACCGTATTCTGATATTTGTCGCTGTGAAGAACAATGTTCGTCTCTACAGTGATGACCTAGTTAGCAGGGGCAAGATTGATACAAATTTATTCATTAGAAAAAAAAACATCTCATATCCGAGGGGGTCATAATAATAATAATACCTATCTGCATAAATCATATTTAACAACACCAGACAAAATCTTCAAAACAAATGGTCTGGAAAAAGTATGATTTATTTTTCAATTGAAAATGTGCAGGAACTATGTGTATGAGTTTGGACAATCATTTACGAATATGTTGCTCTTTCTAGCAGGGTAGGAAATTAGTCGGGGGCAAAAGCAAAGGATGCCCATAAAAACTATGATCGAGGGGCAAAAATTGCCCCAAAGATTTTGATCATTTTATTTACATTCAATTAATTTAATTTCCATTTTTCCATCTCTAGCACACACTCCGCACCTGCAAGCTGTTTTCCAGAAACAGACAATGAAGAACAGACACAAACAGCGCTGATGTTCACACTACACATTAGCGACTTCAGGGTTGCCACTGTTTTGTAGTGATTCATTTCAAGGACTTTTCAAGCAATAAAGCCGTGGAAAAAAGAGATTAAAAGAAAAATGTATATCCACCACAGGTTACCTAGGCGACCAGCCGCATATTTGAGCTAAGAACGCCTATGAGAGAGCACAACAGCCAGTGACAGCTAGCTCAGCAATCAGCAAATCGCTATATACTTGTAGCCTATGCAGAGAGTGACACTGTAGATAGGAATAACATGTATCAAGCTTGGTCCAGTGCTATATGACATACAAATTGTATCATACGCGAGATTACGGAGTGCACAAGGGCAAGGCTCAAACTCGGAGATTCCGGTAGGCTAAATTCAAGCACTTTGAAGGACCTCTTTATAAAGCCAGGTACTTTCAAGTACTTTCCAGACCAGTGGCAACCCTGAACCTTAATGCACCACTTTTTTAAGTGCCCGCCAAATTTAGTAAATGCCCCAATTTTCTAGACAGTGGGGCAAAAGTTGCCCCCAAAATATTTTTTTAAATGTCCTACATTGCTTTCTAGTAGATGCAGATTCAATTGTCTTTGCCTAGCCAGTGGAATACAGTAGTGTTTGATGCACTTCGTTTTTAGACTGCATAGTTTTATGTTCACAAATTAATGCTCTGCTCTTTGAGACTCCAGCAGCAACATTGAATAATCCCTGAAATATTCATATGGCAGTGCATTAAGAGCCAATGACAGCACTGATCTCTGCCACACATCAGCCAGCACCCTCCTTCCCCTCGCATAGAGCACACATTCTTAGCTATCATGCCATTGGCCAGCTGATAGATCACACATTCTTAGCTACCATGCCATTGGCCAGCTGATAGATCACACATTCTTAGCTATCATGCCATTGGCCAGCTGATAGATCACACATTCTTAGTTATCATGCCATTGGCCAGCTGTGTGCTTGCCGTAGATTTTGAGGTGTAATTCTCTAAAGGCTTGAAACTGCGCTTCATGTCTACAAGCAACTAACACTTACTTGTACATGGTTGTCCTGCTCATGTTCTGTTCACAGGAGTTGTACATTGCTGTTGGTATCTCTGGAGCTATTCAACATCTGGCTGGAATGAAAGACAGCAAGGTACAGTCACTTGGGCAACATGCCGCCCACCACCACACATTGTTTTTCTGTGAATTTGTCTGATATTTACTACTTTTACCAACAAGGGTATGACACTTTTAACCTCACATACATTTTTGACTAAATTGCAGGTAGGCCTAGATTTCAGAGTCTGGTCTGTGGGCAAATTTTGCAAAACATTTGTTTCTACAGAGAAATCAATACCACAGGACGTACGTTAATTTCAGTATTCAACAGATATGCGCCTCTTCTAACCTGAGCAATTTCTGGGCAAGAGAATGAATATATATTTCAGCTTTTTCTCAAACGTACCCAGTAACAGTCAAGCCTACCTGCACACACACTAGTGGAAAACATAGACAATTAAACAATTAATTTGATTAAGTGCAGCAAATGTATGTGTAAGGAGTTGATTGATTTCTGTTTTGTGCATGTTATTCTAAACATGTGCTTTTTTATTCAGACTATTGTTGCCATCAACAAGGATCCAGAGGCTCCCATTTTCCAGGTGGCTGACTATGGCTTGGTAGCTGATCTTTTCAAGGTGAGCGAGTCTTTGACTGATATTTCTGGAGTCATGTCAAGATGGCGTTACCGTAGGAAACAACCAAGCAGTGAGGCCAAAACGCTACACTACTCATCGCTGCAAATCACCAACTACCTGGACAGACACCGCATGTTTCGATAGGCAGGTGTCCAGACTGACAATCAGAATATAACATTTGCCATCTCGCTGATAAATTTTGCACGATGCATTATTCCACCTAATGGAAATGTGCAACTGATGAATTATTGATTTGTTGAATTAATGAGGTGAGTTGTGGCTTGCCATTAAGCGAGAGGCACAGAGGCCTCCCACAAGCTATAAAAGGTGTTTAATAGTTACCTAGGTAACTATTAAATAGGTTTATATTCGGCCTCTTCTCGCCACCCCCTTTACACGCTTAGTTGCTTTCTTGTGTCTCGCTGGTACTTGAGCATAGCAAGCCAGGAGGTTGGCACAACAAACACTGCAGTCCAGTGCTGCGGCTGAAAGGCTAGTAGCTCATATTTTCATGCGTGTGCGCTTGGTCATGTTTTATTTAGCCCCCTCAGTAGTGCATGAGCAGCCCAGGTGTCCCGCTAAACTCCGCAGAAGTGATGAGTAATAATAGCTAGTGGCAGTTGAGTTGTGACCTACTGGGTGAGATCACCTTACATGTGATCACTCCTCAGATAACCGATTAAAATGGATGGGCTTTCTCCTTTTTCTCCAATGGAAAATTGATACCCGGGACTACCTCCGTTGGTGGCTGACGATTTAGTTTGTCGTCGTTTGGCTCGGAAGGGAAGCCGTTCAAACAGTTTTGTACTCAAATTTACCACATAAAAGGTATTGGAACGTGTCCCCTTAAGGGCCACGCAACCGTCATAATCAATGCATTTGTTCATGGGACAAATGCATCCCTAGTAAAACCTTGCTCTGCGTTTAGCAACCCTGCAGACACCATGATGAATGTTTGTACGCCTGCTGTTGTCTAGATAAATCTCAGATGACAGTCTGTTTGTGCATGACTGTATGTATAATAAGCCCATAAATCTTAACGTGGAATATACTGGGGATGCTTAAAATGACAGCTGCTGCTGAACAACTCCCCATTTGTAAAACCTGCAAATATATTAAGTGGATGCAGCAATGAGTGATGCAGAATTTCATTGCAATACGTTGTATTTTACATAGACATTTCCACAGTGCCTGCATTTAGGTCTAGTAAACAAATGGTTAACTCACTACAGTGTAGCAATTACAAAAGCATGTGCATTTTCAGGATTGGAAAACACACTCTTAACACATTGACTGCCAGCCGTTTTTTTCTTGCTGTAGGTAGCTTCTGCCAAGCCGTTTTTTGAGGATTGTGGCTCATTTTACAAGAGCCGAGGATTATTTTCTGCTTGGAGTTTGTGAACATACAATATCTCAAAAGTACTAATAGAATGTGTACTTTCTCTGTCTAAAAGAGTTAGTTTGTAGAGTTAGTAGTTATGTAAGCATTAGCAGTTGAATACAGCATGGTTTTAGAGTCAGAAAAAATATTCAGAGATAAACGGCTTTTTGTGAAATTGATAGAACAGTCACTTTAACCATTCATTTTTGGCTCTCTCTCTCTCTCCCTCTCTAGCTCTCTCTCTCTCTCTCTCTCTCTCCCTTCCTCTCGCTCTCCCTCCCTCTCTCTCTCTCTCTCTCTCTCTCTCCCTCCCTCTCGCTCTCCCTCCCTCTCTCTCTCTCTCCCTCCCTCTCGGGAGGGAGACGCACTAGGTTTAATCCTAGTGGGAGAGGGAGAGAGAGAGAGAGAGAGAGAGAGAGAGAGAGAGAGAGAGAGAGAGAGAGAGAGAGAGAGAGAGAGAGAGAGAGAGAGAGAGAGAGAGAGAGAGAGAGAGAGGGAGGGAGGGAGAGAGAGAGAGAGAGAGGGAGAGAGCGAGAGGGAGAGTTGCTTCAACTCCTCCCTCCGTGGGCGTTCTTCTTGGCTGCAGCGGCCGTCACAAGCTTGTCACCAGTCTGAGTGCTTTGCTGCTGTCCTGTGCCTGTCTGCACGGCCGCTGTTTGAGGAAGTCGGCATGGACTCGCTCGCTTCTTGGAGTTTTGGTTGAGAGAAGCTTTTGCGATTCTGGTCATATTTATGCTGCGTGTTTCAAAGTGTGTTCCACCTGTAATGTATTATGTAAATTTGCAATCCCGCATCGCCAGCAATCAGCGCGAAAACGAGAGCGTTTTCCCCCATCCATTTTCATGAGAATGGCTGGGGTGAGAATGGCGTGACAAGTTAAAAAAATGCTTGCCTTCCTCTAGTCAGGAGAGCACTGTTGCCACTTAGTGGGTCGGTGGAATGGGTTGTAAACGTTCGGTGGCTCCAATAATTATATAAGAGATGTAAAAGGGTTAGATGCACATCCCACGGTCAAAAAAAAAATAATAATTTTTTTGACGACTCAACTCGTCGTTGGCAGTGAACAGCTGGATTGTGTTTGACGACTCAACTCGTTCTTGGCAATTAACGTGTTAACACTATCCAATAAAATACAACTTTTATTTGCTAAACTTGAGATTTTATGCCTTGAAAATGGATTTCCATGTGTTTCACATGGTCTTGAGTTGCTGACAAGTTTACACGCGTGCGCACACAAGATATATGCCACAGTGCCTGTGTGAAATGTTTGCTGGATGATTTCTGTAATATCTTACTAGGTAAACAAGGTCCAACACCTCAACAGCTGCACCTTACCGAGGCTTTCCATGTCAAGGAAAAATGCTGGCTATTTTGTTTTTCAGATTTTTCTTCCATTTTCTCTCTAATCGTACTTGGCCAATCCCCCCGCTGTCCTGGTCATTGCTCCACCCCCTCTGCTGATCTGGGGAGAGCCGTAGACCACCACATGCTTGCTTCCTCCCATACATGTGCTGTCGCCAGCCGCTTTTTTCACCTGACAGTGAGGAGTTTCACCGGCAGGACGTAGCACGTGGGAGGATCATGCTATTTCCCCAGTCCCCCCCCCCCCCAAAAAAAGGCACCCTGACTCATACACCACCGGCTTCCCACCCACAGACACGGCCAATAGACCCTTTTCACGACGGCCATTTTGTGTCGAAAAGGCAGGGTAAACACAGGTGCGAGCAAAACACTAATGAGGGTTTCCAAATTCCAATCATGGAAGTTGGAAACCCTCATTAGTGTTTTGCTTGCACCTGTGTTTACCCTGCCTTTTCGACACAAAATGGCCCCCGTGAGAAGGGTCTATTGTGTCTGTAGGAAGGTCTGACCAAGCCGGAAGTACTGCTGCCGGCAATTGAACCCGGGTCTCTGCGGTGGTAGGCAAGTGCTTTTACCTCAACACTACCCAGACGTCCTATGCTGGGTAATATTAAGTCTGTCTACCGTCTCCTCTTCAGGCCGTTCCTGAGATGACTGAAGCATTGAACAAGTGAGGAGGAACAAAGCTCTCACCATCCCAGCTTCCAGCCCACAACTCCAACCTCAGAATTCAGACCGCGGCCACGGGGACCTGACCTCCAACACCTCTGCCTTAACACATTTCCGAAGCTATGCATGTCTGGGTGCATACTTTATATCAGTCTTCTCTCTGGCTGGCAACAGAAGAACTTTCTCAGTCTACAAATCAATGTCAGTTTTTATATACTCAATGTCCTTGAATATGGTTTTACTGTACTCAGCTTTGCTAGGGGGATATTGTACTTCGTCTATAGTAGAACATATTTTGTAATTTTATTTAACTTTCTGGCACAGTAAAGGTCATTTTTGGGAATGCTTAACTTGTCTGTGACTCTCTAATGTAGTATTTAATGCAGACCTAGAGGCTGTCTGTTTCATCTCAGATACTCTGGGAAAACTTATGGCGTGTATTAAATCGACAAGTAATGACGAGTGTTCTTATTTTGCCATGTTTCCCCTTTATTGGATTCCTTCTGCAATTCTGTCTTCTCATTATCATTATACAAAATGCCTGTTGACATGAACATGAACAAGATTAGTTTGCAATATTGCGAGGCAACTCTTGAAGGTTCATGCGATAATACTTTTCTTTCTGAGTGACAATTTATAATAGCTCCACTGTAAATCCCTCACTACATTTTGGCTGTGATGTGATGATCAAACCCATCCTGAAATATTTACACAGCTTTCAAACAAAGTCATGAAAATATTTTAGACCTGAATGATATGAAATCTATCATGTGCAGGTAGATGCCAGTTTTTAATATTATCTAGGTGTCTATGGGGCATGCTGTCCTGTAGTTTGCAAAGACTCTGTAAACACCGACTCAGCTGGGTTTGGTCAGACTCCATCCATGGCACCTGGACAAAAACCTTCTG
>NW_028151069.1:0-33985 GCF_964638095.1 Poromitra crassiceps | reverse complement strand
AACATCAAATTTGTTTCCAGTTGGGCCTCTGGTTTGACATTTCAGAGTTGTGATGCTTTGAAAGCCTCAAGCCTCCTCTAGCCAAAGCAAAGTCTGCACTGCATTATTCATAGAGCTGTATGTAATGACGCTATGTCTATAATATCATTATAGAAGATCGTCTGTTACAAAAAAGATGGCCACTCGGTAGTGCTCTCTGCGCCCTGAGGCAGAGCATATCAGAGATGGTCTACAGAGAAAGATGATCACTCCGAGTGCAAAGGGACGGGTGTCAAACAACTTCATTTAAAGTGACAGTAATATAATGCAGGTCTAGGGTTGAACTGGCCAGGTTCCAACTGCAATATATATTGTGATCAAACCTTTAAATATGGCAGTTAAATGCTGCCGTCACCTGGATAAAACCAGTAATTGGCTCAATGTCACAATCAAAGAGGCTGAAAGAATCCCACACAGGAAACAGGGTGGCAATCCAAAAAGGTCACTTTATTATCTAATTATCTAAAATAAGTTAAGGCTTCCTATAGACAGCTGGCTGCATATGCAATTCATCAAACCTTATTAAAAACCTTGCTAATATGGACAGGACAAACGTCAACGCCGCTCATGAGCTGGTTGTCGGCGGCAGGCCATCTCTAGCTGTCTCTCTCCCCGTCCCGAGTCACAGACGTGCAGGCAGAACGCTCCACCAGCGGCGGCTTCCTCTGTGCCTTCAGCCGTTCATGAGCTGGTCCTCTGCGGCCGCCACGCTCCCTCCCCGTCCCGAGTCAAAGACGGCAGAACGCTCCACCAGCGGCGGCTTCCTTCATGAGCTGCTCCTTGGCGGCCGCCACGCTCCCTCCAGACAGCTGCTCCTCGCCGGGTCGTCTTGCGTGTTGATGCTTTGAGTCGTTAGAAGGAAAATGGGAAATGCTATATACGCCTGTTTTATATATACCCGGCTAGCGGACCTGAAGGGGACAGGACCGCAAGGGGGCGTGGGCACTGGCTTGTTTCTTGTGAATAAAAGGAGGATGTTGGCGCCTGAATTCATTCCAGAAACTATGGCTGTTTGGATTGTCGGGAGCTCGCTAATTCGCCGCCTGCAGGCTCACTTGGAAGCGGGAGATTGTGATCCAAACCTGGGACTGGATGTCGATGTGGTCTGGCTTGGGCGTTCAGGGATGAGGTGGGAGCATCTCATGCCGGTGCTCCGTGAGAAGCTGATAGTTTCTCCGCCGCCAGCTCTCATCGTTATCCATCTTGGTGGAAACAACATTGGCTCTACAGCGAGGGTCGATTTGATGGTGAGGATGAAGTCAGACATTCGGGAAATCGAGTCTCTCTTTCCCAATACCAAATTGCTGTTGTCTGACATTCTGCCGCGTCGGAACTGGAGAGGCCAAACTGCCCGTTCTGGGTACGGCTTGGAAAGGGCTCGACGCTGGCTGAATGGTGTCATGTTTGGTTTCATGCAAGACAATGGTTTGGATTGCATCAAGCATCCCAATATTACATTGAATCATTTAGCTAGGGACGGAGTTCACCTAAATTTAGCGGGGAATAGGGCTTTTCTTTCAAACATCAGAGTGGCAGTAGCTGTTAGTCTCCCTTAAAAATTCCTTTGCAGCAACAAAACGGCTCTTTTAAGAGCCACACACATAGTCTGAAAAGAGCTCATCATTCTGACACGTTTGCCCGGGTTTCAAGTGGCAAGTTTAGGAAGTGAGATGTGATTTTATCAAAGACACATGACGTTACAATTGTCGGCTGTGCAGGAACTAGCCAGCTTCTCCATCCATCCCTCTTACGTTTGAAAACGTTCCCAGTTGATATCACTAACTAGGCTACTTGTATAGCCTTTGATAGGCTTGTAAATTACGCTGAATAGCCTGGCCGCGCAAAGTCTCCAAGACGCGCTCATTTTGGCAGTCAGTTACAACAGTATGCCTTTCTATCCTTAATGTATTGTCTATTAGCTTCCATGACACATAATATGCCTGGCGCTGGTTCTCCCTCTAAAAAGACATGTTAATAATAATAATAATAATAATAATATTTCATATTTCGACCAGCCCCGACTCTACACCGAGCTCACCGTCATGTAGCCTATGGCATCTGACTTTGCGGGTAAGAGCCCGGCCGACATTCATCAGTTTCTCCTCCAAAAACAACTGAACGAAAAAAGCATGGCACAAGTGTACACTCTCACAGCCTCGATTGACTGGCTGCCCTGTAAAATAAACAAATAGCCTATAGCCTATGGAAATCAGTGGTTAACAATTCAAGTCGCAGGCGAAAACTCGCAATGCAACTTGTGATGATAATTAGACGTCAATGTGTAAGTAGAGGCATGTTGGAATAGCAGCATGTAACCGTCTGGAGCAGATCTGGCGGACATCAGGGCTGTAAAGAAGTCCTGAAGGTCTTTTAATAAGGAATTCATTCTTTCTGCTAATCTTTTATTTTATTGGCTTTGTTTTGTGGGACTTTTCTTTTGAAACTCTTAGAGCGGAAGTAGTTATGTTGCTTTTGCACGCTACTTGACATAAGTGTGGGCACTAGCAAGTAGATTAAAGTAAATGAAATTAGTAGTTCCATATAAAGTAGTGTCATAGAATAAACAAACATAGCTTGGCAAACTCCATTTGGCCACCATTGTATGTTGCCCCATGTTGTGTAGCACTTACACATAAGCACACAAGTTGTTTACAAGTATCACATGTTATAGTGTCCAAGCATCTCAAACTTTGTGACGCCAGGGATGCTTAAACAGACACAAATTAGCTTTTGTTTTCAGGGCCCCATCAGTTTATTACAGAAAGCGAGCATGTATTAAAATGAAGGGCAGTGTTTCTTAACCACTGGCAGGTATCAGAGCCTCATCTAGCGCGCTGTGGAGGACCTCACATCAATCTAACACAGATAGCTTTTCATGCATTGGGAAGGTGGTCCTCACAATAGTTTTACCAATCAAAAGTGGGCTTTGAATTTCAATAGGTTGAGTTCCCCTGCTATTCGCTGCATTTCCATTGTGCATAATGTTAGCAGACAGTGATGACCAAATATGAACAATACATGATTTTAATAGTGCTGAAATGCATCTGCAGCAACATTGAAGACATTGGAGTCACTTTGGAGACTTCTTTCAACGGGGTAGGGAGGGTGCATTGGAGAGAGAATGAGGATTTCCGATTTGAAAGGGATCCAGTCAATGAAAGTTCGGATGGAATGAAAATAGCTATTGCTCAAACGGTCAAATGGCACAGTTGTAATTTGTTTGCAAGATTAAACAGAGTAGCCAACATACTGTAATCCCATTTGAAATTGGCAAATAAAGAAATGGCCTAACAAACAACATAATAAACATTACAGTGCCTTAATGTAGTTATAGCTAAATGGGGAAACGAGTAGCCTATCCCTTCATACACACGGTGAAGACACAGAGATGAAGAATATTTGAACTCAGTAAACCCTTCATGTTAATTCAACTGTGTGTATGTGATTCCAGCTGGTGATGTCATCAGTCCTTGCGGTGGAGTCAATCGTAGAAGGTGGGGGAATCTTTGGCCAACACCAGCTTCATTTCTTGCAGGTGTTGGAAGTTCAGCGCCTTAATGGTCTGCGTGGGGACAGCAGGGACAGCGGGGACACTGGTGACTGTGCTGTTCTTGCTCAGAGACGGGGACTCAGGGCTTCTCGTCATCTGAGTGAAAATAGGTAGACTGACAACGGAGAAGAAACTTTAAGTTTTAATTGATTACACAGTATGTTTTAACTTTGAATGAATAATGTTTTTTGAAATAAATATTAACTTGATGGATGTTGTCACACTGTCAGCCAGCCTTCAAGTGTAGCACTTAGACATATTGTAAGCACACATGATGTTGTAGTGTACAAGCATTTCCATGAATTTCATCATGGGATCTGAATACCAGTGTCAAGATTAGCAAATCCCACCAGCGAGTATTTCCTGCAGCAGCTCAAAAAGTTCCGGGTCAGTCGTTACACTCAATCACTCTCCCTGCCTTTTATTTGTTAGATAATGTTCTGTCTGTTTGTGATCAAACAAAATATCTGGGTCACTTAATCACTGACCAAATGTCTGATGATGACCACATGTATTAGACAGTGGCGTGTGCTATATGGGCAGGCTAACATGCTGGTGCGGAAATTTCGTTAATTTTCAGATGATGTAAAGATGAACCTTTTCAGAGCCTACTGTACCCCCATTTATACTGCTCGCCTGTGGGTGAACTTCAAAAAAGCGAGCCAACATCAGCTTCAGGTTGCATATAACGATTGTATGCAGAATTTGATGATAAAACCTAGGTGGAGTAGTGCAAGTGACCTATTTTGTAAGGCAGGAGTCTACACTTTTCAAGGCCAGAATGCCATCATAGTAGTGCTAACCAACCCTGTGTTTAGTGGTGTGAGATACAACTCACAAATGTAACATATGTATGTGACATAAAGACATGACATGAAATGGTGAATTTGACAGATGTTTCTAATGACATTTGTTAAGTGGATGTTGTCACAAGGTGTCTGTGTGTGTGTACAATGTGCATCAAAACACAGACACTTACCTTCATTTATAGAACCATTTGCAACAGTAGCCCCATAACGCGACGCCTTCCTACTGTACTTACTGTACAGCAGTGGGCGCCACACAGCGTTAGAATCCTGAATAGGTGGACAAGGCTGTTTAAAATGTTCTCCTACCCATATCCAACCTCTGATTGCAGATCTGCAGATATGATCGCCTGCCTAGTGAAGCCAGTAAGTTTGTCGTGGAGGTAAAATGATACTGGTGCGTGAAACAACTGTTTACAAGCAGTCTTTGCACAGCCTGTGCCGTATTGAGGACAGGAGAAGCTTCCTAGTGCCGACAGGAAGCTTGGGAGTTTGAGTATTTCATAAAGTGTTTTGCTTCCCAGGTGCGCTGGATTTGTGTTGATCACTGACAGCCGCATGTGTTGTTTGCTCGCCGCGTGCAAGCGGTGCACCATGATAGTGAGATCAAACACACTTTGCTGTAAATTCAGTGCAGGCTGTGCAAAGACTGCTTCTAAACCCATGTTTCACGCATCAGTATCATTTAACCTCCCCGGCAAACTTACTGTCTTCACTAGGCTGGCCATCATATCCTCTGATTTGCAGTCGGAGGTCGGATACAGGTAGGAGAGCTTTTTGAACAGCCTTGTCCACCTATTCTGGATTGTAGCTGTGTGGCGCTGACTGCTGTACAGTAAGTACAGTAAGAAGGCGTCACGTTATGGGTCTACTGCAGCAGTTGTCCCAGCATCTGCGAATGAATAAAATTAACAAAGTTTGACTGTAATATTTATGACAGTAGATCGCTTTAGAACAAAACATAGTCAGGCAGGTGTATAATTTTTCTACATTTATTTTGGAACACCGGAGTAGAGAACTTGTAAAACCTGGTGGAAAAACAGATCTAACTTATCTGTTAGTGTACATTTTGATTAACTTTTAGTGACCTATGAGAAATATAACGAATGTGGGTAATACACTTGAGTGTTATCATCAACAGCGTCATCCTCATCCATGCCAATTAGTTTGATTATGATTAATTTTTAATCATCTAACGTTATGCAGGTGTTGTAGAAAGTTGGAGATGTTGGAGCCCTTAGCTGCGACTGCAACTTGGGTAGGTTTTGCACACTGGGTAGCTGTCATCTTTAACAAGACACTGCGCGTCCTTTTTGTAACCGAAATGCTGCCATACCCATGACTTTAGACGTTTTTTTGGGGGGAAGAGATCATTTCTTTGAGTTGCTTGTGGTCTCTCAGGCTCTGCCATTACGTTAGCTGTAATGCTAGCGTAGGCAAGAGTCAGATAACTAACTAGCGTTACATCGTTACATCGATGGCCGTTCAGTAAACAAATTAAGAGGTCACGGAGACCACAGTTCGTGTCAGGCGACTGACACATCGCGCACGTCTCTGAAAAGTTTATGTTTGGCTGACGTCCATGGCTATGAGCTGTGTTTGTGCACCCGCTAAATAGTCCGTGCGGAAACGAAGCGAGAGATTGGTTCCTCTCGTTCCAGCGTTGTTTGCGCCGCATCGTTGTTTAAACTGACGGACTTATTTTGACAACAAAACACCCGGTGTTACGGAGCCTCTGCGGTTATATAACCGTGACGTTTTAAATGGCGGTTAATAGTCAAACCCCTTAACCCCTGCCTCCCTAGTTTCAACTGGGCAGTGTAGCTCCATTAGCTGTTAGCGGCTAACGGCTAATCCACAGTCATTCCAACCAGTTCAACACAACAACCCAACATCAAATAAACGAGTGGGCCAGATATATGGGGTAACATATCTCTAACACAGGGTACCTAACAAAACCACCAGCTTACCTGGAAAACGCCATAGAACTGAATCTGTTTCAGGCACACGTTCAACTTCAGATGGCTCGTTTTCATTTCCGGGTCCGAGATCTCATGGGTGTGACGCGCTCGCGCGAGAGTACCGCAACCCCGACCTTCTCTGCACAAACGCTGTTCACATAGTGATGCTGCCACCTGTTGGCGATAGACTGGTGCTACAGGACTCAGGCTAATGTGACGTTTTGTGTGGGAGTGTTTGAATAAACCCATTGCAGCAACGTGACGTGCGCATGCGTGGAGGACCTTGGTCAAAGCGCGCTAGCTTGGCGCTCATTCCTTGTTCTGACTCAGATACCACGGACCACTGGAAAAATGCAGCGTCCGAACACCCCCACTTGCTCCCCCAGCAAAATCGCGAGATACGCCACTCCAGGGCCGATGTCCCAACTCCGGGAGAGGCTCATAATATTTCGGGTAGGTGTATTTTGTGTTCATTTGAACAGATTCATAGCCATACAGTGTTCACTTTATCATGGTCCAATCAAGCTATTTGTGTGGAACATTCGACTGTCCTTGTAAAGGGAAAATGGGTTTTGGGTGAAAAGCAAAGAGAAACGGGCAGAAATGGCTTGCTATGCACAATAGATGTTTGGGTAGTTAACTAAAAACAGCTATTGGAACAACTCAGAATTACACTGGGGCTGTGTTGTGAGTTATGTTTCTCTGTTATGGAGAACCCACCTGTCAGCCAGAATGGACGCTAATACAAGGCAGAGAAACCATTCTCCTGTCAACATATTTTTGCCAGACAAGCCTCTGTTTGTTCCTTTTTAAATATACTTTATTCAATTATTCAATCAGGGGTTATAAACATTTACACTAAATACATTTGTTTTTGTGTTTTTATTTTATTTGTTATTAACAGTATAAAAAAATAGTTATCAAAAATAAGAAGTCTGTTAGAAGGTGAGCAGGAGCCAGGGTGTGGGTGTCTTTGTTCTGAAGTCCAGTGAAATTTGTATTTTCAGTTATGCTATGATTTGTTTATAGACCACTTCACCTGGGATGACGGCTTGGTGGATAATTATGGCACACCTCGTCTTCCACAATTTGGCCATGACCACACAAACAACCGTCCAGAAAAAGTCCTGGTGTGGCCCTGTCATAGTTAAATTAAAGACACCATACATCACAGCATTGTAATTCACAGTAACATAAAGACCAATACCAATCATTTTCCCCCAAACATATTTAGATGGCTCACATTTTAAGAGCAGATGTTCAACAGTCACATCCTCCTTGCAGTCGTCCATAGGACACTCTTTGGTTTTAACAAAGCAGCTCCACTTGACGACTGCTCGGACCGCTAGTCTGCCAACTGAGACCAGCCACATGATGTCTCTCTTGTTTTCTGAGAGACACTTACTAAATATATTTTTAATACAGACCTGAGAGCTTGCTTAATGTAAATGTTTGTATGGGAAAACCCCACCATACAAGTTATTACACAATTTTACATATATATATTGGTTGGACATTTCATTCCCAGCAATATTAATGTGTGCAAACTTGTTCACAAAGTCACCAGACAAAAGTTGACAGGTTGCTGTATTTGGATGTGCTGATACATGTTTATTCAATAATAATGTGTTGTTCTTTTCACAGCATGATCTGGCCCAGGGGCAAATCCCCAGGGAAGAGATGTGCACAAAGGTAGACTTTATCACCAACTGGTGCCTCCAGCACCTGCAGGCCAAACAGCCCGCTCCCTCCGCTCAGGAGCTGGCTGCTTTAAGAGACCAAGTGCGTGAGGAGCGGAGGCAGCGGGCTGTTTTGTCCACCAAAGTGGCCCAGCTGGAGGCCCAGCTGAAAACCCTGGAGGACGAGGCCGGTAGGCGGATGGAGCAGGAGTGGGACCGGGCACTTGTGAACGAATTGAATGGTGAGTGTAAATTCTCTCACATTTATGAACAACACAACACAAATCCACAGCTCTGCCAGAGAACCCACAATAACCAAAACATTCCTCCTATGTAAGGTGTGTAGCATCTGTACATATAACGAGAGCAATGTTAAAGGGACACCCCATGGATTTTCAATGATGATTTATTTAGCAGAATCTCACACATATCCAAAAACTGGAAACAGTTTTGCAGGCATGATTTGAATTGGACAGATATTGAGCGCTCATTTGAGTGAAAGTTGTGGACCAGTGAGGTCATTCATGCACAAATGCCATCACTTGTCCACAGCTTAACTCAAATCAACTCTCAATAACTGTCAAACTCCATGAATGGCTGCAAAACTGTTTATATTTTTCTGATATACTACTGATTTTGGGATGATGACAAAGCTGGTTGAAAATCGGTGGAGTGTTCCTTTAAGAGTTGACTCATTACATGAGACGTAATGCGGGTTTGGTTCTGAGGTGTGCCAATAGTTTAGTTCCACCTGCATGTGCGATGTGACTAGCAGTTTTGATACAATAAGGCTGTACGTCACCTTACTAAATACACAGACTATTGTGAAGCACTGACATTGCATGACTGTGCTGTAAACATGAATGAGCTTTGAACATTTGTTGTGTTTTTAGAATCAGAGATAGCTGCCGGTTCCACTCCTGCTCCTGGAGCTGCAATAGAGGTGGCTGGAGGTAAGCAATGCATGGCAGAAATGTGAAATGGTATGTCAGCTGTCTTAGTCAGAGTCTTGTGTCCAGTGCTAGGATACTAAACCTCAAACGGTTACATGCTGCCACTCCGACGTGCTGCCACTCCGACGTTCTGCCACTCCGAAATATGGGCACTCAGAAAGGGGGTCTATATTCCCCGTTTTTCACTAATCTCTCCCAGCCCCCACGCCAAACCTAACCTCCCCCCATGCCTAAACCTAACCTCCCCCAGACCCTAACGCAAAACCTAACCTCTCCCACCCTCACGCCTAAACCTAAGGTCGGCATTGCGGCTTCTAAGGTGAACGACCGCCAGTTCGAATAATGGAAGTTAACGTTCAGAGTGGCAGGGCTTCGGAAAGGCAGACAGTTACCACCACAAACGGAACTTGAAAATTGACTACTGTGTTATTGAAAGGTAGAGTAAGCTTGGAAAAGTCCATTGTTTTTCGACTAGGCTGTTGAGTGATTTGCAAGCAACAACTTTGGAAAATCAAAATGACAAAGCAGATGAGTTAACATAATAATCCACACATTCCACAGTGTTCCCATTGGTCTTTGAAATTCTGTTTTTGTATTTGATGTGTGCCAAAGAAATCCAAGCCTTGAAAGTTTGTGAAAAATGACATGTTTCATTGAACATGCGAGAATGTATAGATATAGTGCATGGGTTGGAGTGTAATTTTAAAAATAACATGTAGTGTGGCATCACTGTAACATAGGAGTTTCAGAAATGTCCACACGTGTTATGATTTTTTTAATAGTTGTGTGTGAGCTTCTGTAAGTAGCTGTCACACATGACTGTGCTGTCGTCATTATTGACCTTTGAACATTTGTTGTGTTTTTTGAATCAGAGACATCTGCCGGTTCCGCTGCTGCTGTTGTGGCTTCTGAGAACCATGCTGCCGGTAAGCAATGTGTGACATGGCAGAAATGTGAAGTTGTACGTCAGCTGTCATTGTTGTACTCTTGTGTCCAGTGCTAGGTTACTAAGCTTCTAACGTAACTTGAACATTGACTACCGTGTCATTGAAAGGTAGACTTAGCTATTCGCTTAGGCGATTAGGCTATTCAGTGATTTGCAAGCAACATCTTTGGGAAATAAAAATGACTAAGCAGATGAGATAACATAATAATCCACACATTCCACAGTGTTCCCATTGGTTTTAGAAATTCTGTTTGTGTATTTGATGTGTGCAACAGAAATCCAAGCCTTGAAAGTTTGTGAAAAATGACATGTTTCATTTAACATGCTTGAACGTCTAGATTTTGTGTATGAGTTGGACTCTAAATTGAAAACGATCGTTTGTCCTCACTGTAACATAGGTGTTGACAAGTGTCCACACATTGTTGGATTTTAGTAATAGTTGTGTGTGAGCTTCTGTAAACACCTGTCACTTGTCATTGTAGGATTGTCAGTGTTATAGTAATTTCGCTTGGTCTGTGTCTCAAACTATGCTCTGTTGGCTCTTGAAATATGAGGCAATTGGTTGTGAAAATTCTTTGCATTTGAAGTTTTGGAAGACGTGGGAACCTGTGTCCAAACTCCATGTGCTGAATTGGGAGAATAACAGTTGCTTTTTTGTGTTTTTCAGAGATGGAGTAATGTTTGTCCTTGTCTTTTGTTTGTTGTTCTTGTTGTTTGTTGTTCTGTTGGAGGACACTGAAATAAAGTTGTAGTTTTCATGTAGTGATGTGTCGCCTGGATTAATGATTCAGCATGTAGTCAAAGTGTACCGATTAATTTAGGTTCATGGGTATGGATTGAATAATCAGGGGACTTTGAAGTTACATGTTAACAGACAATAAATCAGGTGTAAAATAAATTAGACCTAGTTGAAGGACATTGTATTTTGGCCATTTCATAAATCGGCAGTACTTGTTCCAATTTCCTCTGGCCCCAATGTGTATATTGTCTTATTGATGACATGTCAAACCAACAATGTGGCTTGTTAAATCATTGTGAATGCATCATACATGCAAAGGATATTTCAGTTGTGTTGTGACGATGGAGGTACATTATGCGGCAAGTGGGTATGGTCAAATTTACATGAAAGAGAAAATGTATTTCCACTTTGTGTTAGCTTATCCATACTGAGACACTGGCATTGTGTAAGTTGTGACAATTCTTGTCTAATAAGATGAATTGGACAGGAATGGAGGCCACCACACATCCTGGATGGCAAGTACTCTGGAATTAACTGTGATGTTCGAAATCACGGTTATTAGTGGAATTGGTGAAATGCTGCATTTTAAAGTGTTCTGGATAGATAAATGTTTGATGAAACCCCAAAGTACCCCTGCTTTTCTCTTGGAGGCAGAGTGACTAGACTGGAAGTGAAATTGGTCCCAAAAATATCAGAGCTGACAGAGGCATGGATAAAACTTACAATCCTGTATGAACTGTTAAACTGCTTTTGTGAACAGGTGGACATGAAATTTGCCATTCAACGATTACAGCTTAAAATGATACAATTAAACACTATTCATTGGATTCCATGTTGGTATATGATTACATCATAGAGGCGAGGTGTGTACTGTCGTAATGTGAATGTAGATTGAATTGAAAAATGGCAAATCTCTGCCATTGTTCTTAATTCATTCATTTTAAATGTATTGATTGTTGAATGAGACCAATGTTGTGGCTATTCATTTTAAAATGGAAATGCAGCCTTTATTTCATTGCTTATAGAGTGTAATTTGCATCTGGAAGGAATTAATTACAATGATCTATGCAGTATCATTCTGTTTTACTCAGAGCCTTTACTTTGAAAGATAACCCTGGAAGTGGTGTGTGTTTTTGAGGTTAGTGTGACAGCGGAGCAGGGGGCCTTTACTTTGAAAGATAACCCTGGAAGTGGTGTGTGTTTTTGGGTCTCACTTGACAGCGGGCAGGGGGCGGGTTCATTTCAAATGTTCCTTCTCCGATTGGCTATTACAGTCTTTCAAATTTTTTCATTGGTTGACACTGGTTTCTTCCGTGACTGTTGGCCCCGCCCCTTTCCCTTTGTTGCATAGCACAAACTGAGGTAGGTCGACTGTGTCTTGTGCTCTATGTATTTTGCTGGAATATGTTTGTAAATCTGAAGTTAGCTTAGTCAGAAGTCCCTGTATGCATAGTGTAAGACGTTACAGCTTAGCAAATGATTTTTTTTCCATGCATGAATGTGTTAAAATGGTTCTGCTAGTCATACTAGCAACAGTGTTTGGTAGCATGTAGCTCATTGGTAGCATGTAGCTCAATCGGCGTTAGCATGTTGCTACTGTTGCACAAAGTAGACAGGTAGCTTCAGGAAGATTTGTTCTCTCAGCCACTGCAATGTTGCTATTTAAATGCTATCAATGACAATAAAACCACCTATACATCAGAGACTCTGAAGGAAGAATGACTGAAGAGTGTTGCATTGAGGCCAACTGAGAGGCAACATGCAAAGAGTGCATTATAAGGACTGGAGCTGTGGCTAGCTGTAGCTGTGATACTTTTTGTGATTTGTTCAGCCTCAACAGATATGGTGTAATAGTTATCTAGCATTGCAATTGACTTGTGGTTTTGTGGCTGGTGCTGCAGGGGTGCCCAATATGTCGATCGCGATCGCGAAGGTAGTGTGGTCGATAGCATGGCATTGAGGGGTAATTTTTTTTTTTTTTTTTTTTTTTTACTGTTTTTGCACTGTCTTTCCACTGTTTTCCACTGTATACTCAGTGTATATATATATAAATATGTTTGGTAGATCACTTTGACTTGGTCATTTTAAAAGTAGCTCCCAAGCTGAAAAACTGTGGGCACCCCTGGGGGCTATAGCCTACAGTACTACCAAAAATGACACTGGGTGATAGGCTATGGTTGAAATCAATATGATAATCATATAGATTTTTCTCTGTCAATGTTGTTCATGCTAATGTAGGTTAGGATGACGTAGCCTATTTAAACTAACTTTATGCAACTTTCCAGCAAAAGGTAGAATCCACAGTACCATGTACCACTAGAGGTTTCCTCACACCAAATTCAACTATAGGGCAGGCTATTGTTTTTAGTGCTGTCGTGAGTTGGCTGTGTTAAATAAAAAGTCTGCTACATCAATGTAACTAGCCTACTTTGGGGTGAATTGTGAATGGAGGCTAAACATTACTATTTTTTAGAGGTTAGTATTCTGCACAGCCTCTTAGGTCATGTAATGCTTATCACTCAAAAATGAAAAGGGAACATTATATGTAGACTTTAAATCTTGCACAAATGAGATTACGAAATGTGGTTATTAAGGGGGACCCCCTCCCCCCTTAACCACCTCCCACTGCGTAGTGGTTCATACCTTGCCATACCTTGGGTGTTGCTGAAATGCTGCCACTGATTTCACTGTCATGTTGTTGCCTGAAGGAGAAGGTAGTGTATGTGAAGTTAAAAAAAAAAAATATAGTCTGCACACTGCTGGACTTGCTCACAGTTGATTGATTGAAAATAAATCAACTGGGAGCAAGTTGCGCAGTGTGCGGATTCGATTTTTTTTTTTAAGTTTCATTGCTTTTGTCCTGCACCTGCATTTTGAGTGGATGTGCGCGCTCTACGTTTTAACTGTATGTAAAGTTACCTGTGCTTCAATAATTAATTCAGATTTAGACTACTTATGCATTGACCTCTGAAATGAGGACACATTGATCTCCCCTACATAAGCCACCCACTGTTTTTGTCTTTCCTAGATTGACTTGAGATACAGAATTTGCTCTATTGATCATTCACAGGTGAGTTAGCTGTTAGTAAGATGTAACACCAAATTGGAGTGCAATTACTTGCAGATATGTCCACATATTTGTGTGTGTGAAAGAGAGAGAGAGTGAGTGAACCATGAAATACATTCACCTCGCCAAAATGTTTTTGGAAATCTGTGTCAGACACAAAAGTCGCCTTTTGAAGACTCAGGCAACTGGCTGATTCTCATCAAAGTTTGTCTTTTACGAGGACAATTGCTGACTTTTTTGAACAACTAAGCTTCTGATATAGTAAGGTCATGCCTTGTTACCTGTGACTTCATAGTATTGAAATAAAGTGAGTTTAATGCTCAATACAGATTTCCTAAAGGATTTTGGCTAGGTGAAGGGAGGGTTTTGACTGGCTATTGATGACACACAGCATGTAAGACCCTGAGGGTTAGAAATACATCTCCACAAATGGACCAGCTACATGTTTTTTTTTTTCCTATCAGAGGGTATATGTAAGAGTAAACCACATTAATCCCAACTTTGTATTTCAATCTTTCACCTCTATTAAATAGATAATGCATTCAGTTCCACAATTAGTCCTTAGCTGTTACCACGTGCTCTCCGTGATGCCCAATTCTCTTGTTTCTTTGTAGCCTCCTGTTCCAGTTCGACATTTCTGCGCTTGTTTTCAGGTAATTCACTCCATATTTAGAAAAGCACTTTGCAGGCACTCATGTCACTGGATTTGCAGCTGCCATCATATACATTAAAACATGATGTCATGCACCTGAAAGTGTATCTGTGAATAGTATAATGTCTGTGCACTGGGCAGCTTTCTTCCCATGTGTTTTCAGACCAAAATGTCTTTATATTGAAGTGCAGTCTAAGTAAAACTTGGTTGTCTTATTTGCAGGGTCACACCTTTAAACCGAGCCAGAGAAGTCGTGTTCCTCCACATCTGCAGTTTTACATCTTGGTTAGTTTGTCTATTTTGGCCTATTGTAATGAATTACATGAATTGACACCAAGAAGTTGCAAAAAAAAGTAATACTTTTGTTCCCTGAAGAAACCATTAAGATTGTCTTAGTAATTGTTATTTCATTTCTTCACAGGTTGTTTGCTTATCAGCTTCCAAAGACATCGATTACAGCTTTAATTGATTCATTTTTGGGAGTTTATAGATTAGTCCTAGATAGTAGGGAAGGGTTTGGGTTTAGATTAGATTCTTAGCTAGGGTTAGGCTTAGGGTTAGGGTTAGGATAAAGTAGGATAGATACTATTAAAAGATTTGTAGTTCCACATTCATCTACTATACACTTTACTGGTGAGTAAAACAATACATTATTCCAACACCTGTGCTCCCAACAATGACAATAAAATGTAAAGTTTTACTGTGGACTGAGTTCCATCAAGTCAAATTAAGAAACTGACTGTGTGCGGGTTGGGATTTTGTTTTTTTGCAGGCTCCGTGTTGAGAATCTACCTGCAGGAATTCTTTCAGGCTTTGGAGTTTAATATCTTACATCTATACATATTTAGTAGATTTAATAGTCAGATTTGTGATAGAGTTCAAATTTCTCATAAAATACTTCACAGATAAAACATTGTCTAACCGACTCTCTTAGTGTCTCGTAGTCTCTTTCTCTTTCTCTCTCTCTCTCTCTCTCTCTCTCTCTCTCTTTTACTCTTGAAGATGGGGCCGAAAAGCAGGCGATCCCGTGCACAGAAGACGCGATGGACACGGTTGGACGTGGCAGATCCAGATCCACCAACCCATCTGGGCAGCAGCTCAGCGGTATGTTGTGAGAAATTGTGTCAACAACAACAATGGGGGTGTTTTTTTTTATTTTATTCAAGATTGCTTTGGTGTATGTTATGACTGTGCATTTTTGTACTTCCATGACATTTGTTAAAGGGATACTCCACTTTTTCGGGAGTCTAGCTAATCCCCCCCCCCTTCCCCCACATAACCAAGATCCACCACGCATTACTGGCATTGTCTGCACTGTCTACTGTGGGTTACAGTCGTGAAGTTAGTGGCATGTTGTGGTTTGGGTACTCACTACATGAGGAAATATTATTCCAAAATGCACATAATCGTTGTTTTTGTAAGGAAACGAGGTTGGCAGCCATGTTTGGAAAGTAGTGCCGGCTACCTGTTTTCCTTCACACCAGACAGATTCTGTGCATTTTTTAGTAATATTTCATGATGTGGTGAGTACTCGAAGCACAACATGTGTTTTGGCGCCGTGAGATGTGTGTTTTGGTAGATTTATAATACATGTGGACCATTACCCTCTATGGCGATACTAACAAACTACACAACTGTAGCTCACTGTAAACTGAGCGGACAGTGCCATTAAGGTATGGTGTATCTTGGTGATGTGGGGGGGGGGGGGGGGGGGGTGTCAAATTAACTAAACTCCCAAAACAGTGGAGTATCCCTTTAACATGGGACATCCAGGATTTTCCCAATGATCCAGGACAGGCAAATGTTGATATACACCGTGGGCCTTTTTAAAAGCCAAAATGGAAAATATGACATGGTCATGTCTTGTCATCAGATGCCTGAGAGCCCAGCAGATCCAGGGTCAGCAAAGCAGCGGTGGATGACCGACAGGACAACTGGCCAGGCAGCAGTGAAACCGGTACATCCATTGTCCTACAGCAGGGGTGTCCAAACTTTTTGAATGTGGGCCAGAGTAGATCATGTGAAAATATCAGAGGGCCAGCTGCTTCTTGCATCATATGGGTTATTAAAGAAATCAAAAACATCCAATATGGATTTTGTTTGCCGTCTGAAAATGTTGTGCCTTGTTCATACTAGATGCTTGTCTACAAACTATGATAGTGCTGTCATGGTGAATGGAAAAAACGCAAAGTGAACCTGCTTGATTAACCAATACTGTGTGGAGGGCCACATAATGTATTTTGAGAGACAAGCCATGGGCCATTTAAAATCGCATATCCCACATTTGGCCCCCGGGCTGGACTTTGGACCTGCCTGTCCTACAGTGTACTGAAACAGCATATTTGTAGCACACTTATGTCTTTGCCATCTTGTCATTACCACTAAGCACAATGAAAGACAACACCACTAAAGACATTTTTTGGCAGGTCATCGTCACAATGTATGCTATTAAATGTATTTCAAATTTGATTGAAACATACACTGTTGTTGAAAATGTTTGACAAATCGCCCAGTCAATGAGTATTTGGTCACAGCCTCAATTGTGCAGTCATGTAGAGGTAATTTTATTTAATGGGTAGAGGAACTGAAGGAATTAAGTCAATATTGAAAATGGTTGATCCTTTATTTAGTACTGAAAACAGAACAGGCATAGGGTACTTTGAGTCCATTTACAAATCTGCACTTAATTCATTCAGTTAAATACATTTGGCATATAATGAGAAATTGTGCAGTTGCTGTCAATGTTAAAGCGCAGTTAGAGCCAGTGGATAGACTTTGTTTCCTACTCTTTACAATCAAAGGCTCTTGGAAATGTGGAGGTGCTGTTACTTATAATTCTTTACGTTAGTATTGTTGATTTTCTTTGTATGGCCCACTAAGAGAGACTAAAGTACTATGTTGACCTGTAGAGTAAATTGAGTTTGACACCCCTGTGACTTAGATACTTCTAGTGTGGCAGGATATGTTTGTGCCGTATGTCTGTTAACATCTGCTTTAACAGCCAACACTTGTCAAAACTGCTATGCAAATGTTTGTCATCATCAGATACCTGAAACCACAGGGACAAATCCCTGGTTCAACAAGAACACACCAGCTTCAAAGGCAGTGTTCCAGCAGGTGACTATTGTCCAATCAATGTTTTTTGTGTGTGCAAATGCTCAATAGGGCCATATTCTAAATGACTATTTCAGTGTTTATTATTTTCTTTCTGAAGCATTTTTGATTCTGATTTAAATGTTTAATGAAATTGTAATACTTTAAGGTAGGCTTTTTTGGCAACTGTGGACAAGCATCTTGTCATGTACTGTTTTGTCCACTAGAGGGCAGTAGTCCAGTAAAAATGTCACTTGACCTCACACTAATTGCAACAAAACCAAACTCAACTGATTTTGTATCCTCAATATGTCCTCAATGAAGCAAAAAAAGTGTTAAGGAAATGTATGAAGGGGAATTTTTGAAAATGACCCATATGATGCTACCAAAAGTGTTTTTTTTTTTTTTTTTTTTTTTTTTTTTTTTTTTTCTCGAAGCAAAAAACACATACAGGATATAAGTGATGAGATTTATGGCACATTAAAAAAAAGGCTTCCATAGGCTACCATCATATTTAGGTCATTTTCAAAACATTTCCTTAACACTTTTTTTCCTTCATTGAGGACATATTGAGGGATTTGTGGGATTTGGCATAGTGCTACCTACTGGCAACTGAACTAGCAGTTTTTCGAGGTCCGTACATTTGATTGACTTCAAAGTCGGACAGTGCGCTGTTGGGAAGCAGACAGAACACACAGACCTTACACACACTGCACAATACTACTTGTGTACTGGTACCTGCAAACTAGATTTGAAGGCCGTGTAGTGGCCTCATAATATAGTAGATAAAAAAGCTGATATATGGTTGTCATGATTAATGCTTCCATTCACATTTTTTCCCTGTCCTGTCCGAAACACCTGATATATACTGAATTTACTCCCAATCCTGCGGGAGTCTCACAGAATACAAGGGACTCCTGAACAAATGTCAGTGTGTATTGTGTATACAAAACATAGGCTACATAGTGAAACACAATGGCAATGAAAAACAGAAAATAACATACTTCAGATGCCCTCTCCCTCCTTTTTCAAAATGAAATACCTTGGTCTCCCCAGCATGTACAATGAAAATGCCCTTTCCCTGTTCTTTTTAACCTTTCACCACAGCAGCTAAATATCATATATTTATTCATTCAGCCACAGATCCCAAAGCCAACCACCTGTAAACCTGGACGTCAGGTTTCAGCTAGAGGGTATGTATCAGCTAGAGGGTATGTATCAGCTGGCAGCAAACCCTGGACCAGTGTGCAAGCAACCCATTGTCAAAGTGATCGCCGATATGGTTTCGCCTCAAGAAATCATCAGTGCACATGTATGGCATTGACCTTTCTGGCCTACCAAAATGAAGGAGCCAACCTGGACACCCCTAACCTTGATGAAATCCTGCACAATGGTGATATGTTGTACTCCGCTGTTAGGAGCCAACATAGGCTGAACGGGAGACCGGAACGGAACCACTTGAGCTTTGAAGACTTGCCACCAAAGGTTACAATCAAACTAAAGACCTACGCCTCATACAAGACTCCGGCACATATGGGATTCCTGCGAGCCGCTCCTCCTCCTGACAAAGTACACTGGTGGCTGAAACTTTCAGACAGACTTCAGTGTCTCTCGTCAACTGTCACCCAAGCCATGCTCACTGTATCCCCCAATACCATTGCCGTGTTCAGGAACACATCGGGACAGTATGGCTTGTTTGATTCTCATTCTAGGACCGCCAACGGATTCCACACCGAATTTGGGAAAGCTGTCATGTTGACGTTCACTCACCTGAGTGATCTGATTGACAAGATACACCAGATGTGCGCACAACATCCCTCTGATCAGCAATATGACTTCATGCCTGTGTCATTTCGAACGGAAGCCCAATGTAGTCCAACCTTTGGACAGTCAAGCAGAGTGCGAATCTCTGCCCCGACTTCAACTGTACCACAAATGGCCACAACTGGACAGTCTCCACCCAGCAAATCTCAGACACGGTCTACTCGTGCGCGTAAGTCACCACAGACTTCAACCACACCACAAGTGGAAACCAGTGTCGGAGTGCCAAACCCACAAACCAAAAGGAAATCCACAGGTATGAGCAAACCAAGTGTAAGACAGTCAAACGAAGACGATGTGTACATCCAAGAATCTGGACCACAAGCAGCTGTAGAGCCCCAAACCAGCAAACGTTCTAGACGGTCACAACAGACCTCAACCACACCACAGGTGGAAAATAGTATATCAGCCCCAAACCCCCCCAAAAAAAGAAAATGCACAAACAAGAAACCAAATGTCAAACGTCAAAGAAAAGAAGCTGGTCACATGGAACCATCTGTACCACAATCAGAGACAACTGGAGAGCCCCAATTCAGCAAACGTTGTAAATGGCATTTAAATGGTTGTACTTGTGGAGTGTCAGCTGGTGTGTCCATGTCACAACAGACCTCAACCACACCACAGGTGGAAACTAGTGTCACAGCCCCAAACCCACAAAACAAAAGAAAGCCCACAAACCAGAACAACCCAAATGTTAAACGGCCATGCAATGAAGCTGTGCACATGGAACAATGTGTGCCACAATCAGAGACAATTCTCCAGCTGAAATCCGCCCCACTTTCCAAACAGTCTACTCAGCTGCAGCTCTCAAAAGACAGTACAATTGTACCACAAGCGCAACTTAATGTTGGAGTCCAAAACCAACACAGTGAAGGTCCATCTATAAACCTAAGCAAAATAAATAAAACCCGGCAAATTAGAGAAGCCAGACGCATGGAAAGGAACATAAAAAAAGAATGCGCAGAACAGAAAGCCAAACCTACCTCTCATGAAGAAACACAGGCGAAAAAACTAAAACTTGAACAAACACAGGACAAAAAACGAAAATGTGAAAAAGCTCGTTATCACCTGGATCCTAAATTCAAAAAGACACGGAAGGAAAACATGAAAGCGTACCTCACCAACAGATACAGCATAGATCCGAGTTTCAAAGAAAAACAGAAAACATACTGCACCAAGAGATATAAGACAGATCCTATTTTCCATGAAAAAAAGAAAACATACATCACCAAGAGATACAGCACAGATCCTATTTTCCAAGCAAAACAGAAAACATACCTCACCAAGAGATACAGCACAGATCCTATTTTCCAAGCAAAACAGAAAACATACCTCACCAAGAGATACAGCACAGATCCTATTTTCCAAGCAAAACAGAAAACATACCTCACCAAGAGATACAGCACAGATCCTATTTTCCAAGCAAAACAGAAAACATACCTCACCAAGAGATACAGCACAGATCCTGCTTTCAGAATAAAGCAAAGACAACATATTCGGAATAGGTATCTTAATGACCCAAGTTTCAGATTGCATCACATACAACGCTGTACTAAAAACAAGACAAACTACTTCTTGAAAAACCCCTCAGCTCACATCCTGCACAAGTTGCACTGTGCATGGAAAATAACAAGGAAATACCTTAACCGTAACCACCAGCAGATCCCGCATGAGCAACAGCAGCCTGTACAGAACCCTTTGATGCGAGCTGCCCAATCTGCGTTCCGTGCAAAGACTCAGCTTGGCCCCATCCATGTCTGCACTGTCTGCCACAGAACCCAATTCCGAAACCAAGTACGAGTTTGTATACGAACAAAATACAAGAAAAACCCTGATGTGGTGGCTGCTTGCCTAACAGGACAATACATTCATACTTGTGACAATGACTGCTCAGGACCAGCAACATGTACAGTCCCAGAAGTGAGGAGGACAGAATGGATCTGCGGAACTTGTCATAGTTATGTGACAAGAGGACTGATGCCAGACATAGCAGTGGCAAATAAATTAGAGCTGACACCTATCCCCAAAGAATTGAGCGGCTTGAAACCAATTGAAAGACAGTTGCTGGCTCAAATACTGCCATTTGCCAAAATTGTGGCATTGCCCAAAGGAAAACAAAAAGCTATACACGGTGCGGTTGTGTGTGTTCCTGCTGATGTCAACAAAACACTCACTTCTCTGCCCAGAAGTAGCAATGAATCCCAGGTTCTGAAGGTCAAATTAAAACG
The DNA here is from genome assembly GCF_964638095.1 of Poromitra crassiceps. Classification (NCBI taxonomy): domain Eukaryota; kingdom Metazoa; phylum Chordata; class Actinopteri; order Beryciformes; family Melamphaidae; genus Poromitra; species Poromitra crassiceps. The sequence continues at coordinate 12,451 of NW_028151069.1, read as the reverse complement.
ACATCTAAATTACAAAGGATATCAGTACTACCAGACAGTCAATATGAGAAATTTGGTGGCGGGAGCTGCAGTACTGAAAGGTATGAATCCAGATTTTGCAGATACGCCAATAAATAACAATGCCACGTTTGATGATGAAAATGATCCTGATGTCCAGCCAGAGGAAGTAGAGGACCCACAAGCAGTAGAGGAGCCACAAGCTGACAATGAAGAGGAAGACCTGGATCAGCTTAGACATGGTCTTATTCTAGACTCATGCCTGCAGCCTGCTGACATGGGTGAGGAACTGTTAACATTTGGTGAGGGAATATTCAGTATTGCACCCGCCCAAGGAAACAGGCCTGTAGGCTTGTTTTCCATCCCCAGATTAGAATCAAAGGCATTTCCAGTTCAGTTCCCCGATGGAAAGAATACACTTGATACAGAAAGAGAGATCAAACTATCCCCTTGTAAGTATTTCAAAGCGAGACTGTACAATGTGGATAATCGTTTTGCAATAGACCAAACTTATGGCTTCTGGGCTCAGATGGCAGGGGAAACATACATGGCTAAGAGTAGCATGTCTATCCAGATTCGGAAAGGGAAAGACAAAACCCAAGATGGACGGCGCATTTCCAACCGCATGCTACAGGATAAGCACGAGGTTGAGAAACTGATACACAACGAGCATGCAACACGCTTTATGCAACCACTGAGAGGGACCCCAGCTTACTGGCAAAAGACACTGAAGGATTTGTTTGCCATGATTAGACAGCTGGGGAAGCCTACCTTTTTTTGTACATTTAGTGCTGCAGAAATGAGATGGCCTGAGTTCATTAAAGCAATTAAAGCCCAACTAGGTGAGCAGGTGGATTGGAGTAAGCTTGACTGGACTGACAAAACAGACATTCTATCACAGAACCCTGTCACTGTCATGCGGATGTTTGAAAAACGAGTTGAAGCACTGATGTCACTGCTCATGTCATCGGCAAACCCGCTTGGGAAAGTGGAAGATTTCTTTTACAGAGTGGAGTTTCAGGCCAGGGGTAGCCCGCATATTCATCTAATGATTTGGATAAAAGACGCCCCTGTGTGTGGAGATGACCCTGATCAGAAAGTATGTGACTTTGTAGACCGCTACATATCATGCCAAATGCCTGACCCCAGCAAAGACCCTGAGCTCCACAAGATTGTCTCCGAGGTGCAAGTTCACAGTAAAAATCATTCCAAGTCATGCAAGAAAGGCAACAAAGTGTGCAGATTTGGATTCCCAAAACCACCTATGGCAAACACCACGATAACCCACCCCCAACTGCCTGAACCCCAAAATGACGAAAAAAGCAAGTCGGATACCACACAGTCACCATCAAACGACAAGGACTGCCCCATGTCACCAGCACAAGCCAATCAGAAGCTCAAACATGTGTGGGATATGTTAAATGACCCAAGCGTGCCTCTGGATAGCATCTCAGAGTTACTGCTACAATGCAAGTTGACTTCTGAAGAATACATGACGTGTGCTAATCAACTAAGTAAATCAAGTGCACTTATCATGAAACGTGATCCAAAAGACTGTTGGGTGAACGGCTATTCCCCCGAGGTGCTCAGAGTTTGGAATGCAAACATGGACATACAATATATTTTAGACCCTTACTCGTGTGTTATGTATATGTTGTCTTACATATCCAAACCTGAGCATGAGATGGATGAGTACCTTAAGGCAATAATTAGGGATATGCCAGGAACCGATGTCAGTGAGAGAGAGGAAATGAAGCAAATCATGCAGGCATACTCCAAGCATAGACAGGTAAGTGCACAAGAATCTGTGGCCAGAATATGTGGCTTATCCATGAAGAAATGTTCCCGCAATGTAGTATTCATACAAACAGATGATGACGGCGTTAGAATGAGTCTCCCCCTAAGTGCCTTGCAGAGCAAAACCCCTGACTCGACAGACATCTGGATGACAGGATTACCTGAGAAATACAGGGCGAGACCAAAAACGCGAGAGTATGAAAACATGTGCCTGGCAGAATTTGCATCAAACTACAGGATTGTCTATGGCCAGCAAGCACGAGGCAAGAATGCTGTGCCACTACTAAACGGCCTGGGATACATTCAGAAAAGAACTCGAGGAAAGCCAGCTATCATCAAATATGCCCGCTTCTCAGAACTCAAGCATCCCGAAAAGTTTTACGGAAGATTGCTCAAAATGTATCTCCCAAACCGCTCAGACTCGCAGCTCAAAACCGAGAGATACCCAACATACCAGGAATTCTACCAAAAAGCTTGCGTTGAACTCCCAGGAACAAAATGCATCATGGCAGTGCATGTGATAGTGCAAAGAAACAGACAAGAGTACGAGAAACACAGCAGTGACATTGACAGAGCTATTGAGCATTTGGAAAAGAATGGGCCAATGGAGAATGCATGGACAGCTTTTGCTCCAGAGGTTGAATTGGTTCGCTTGGAATGCATTGCAGAACAGGAACAGATGGATCCCACAGAAGACAATGACCAAGATGATGTTCCAGACTACAGCACTCGTCCTCAAGACGCAGCTGGAGTTGTACCGCAAGTAGAAGCACCCCCAATGTCCCGTGCGGAAATGTTTGAGCTCTATCGGAGTCTAAACCAAACCCAAGCATCCATATTCTACAGTGTCTGTGACTGGTGCTACAAGCGTGTGGCCGGCCATGATCCCCAACCATTCTTTTATTATATGTCTGGAGGAGCTGGTGTTGGAAAATCTCATGTTATCAATTGCATATATATGGAGGCAACTAAAATCCTGCGGGAACTCCCCAGGTTGTATCATGAGGCAGACTCATCAGCAGCCACTGTGCTTCTCTCTGCACCGACTGGCACCGCAGCTTACAACATTTCAGGCCAAACTTTACATTCCCTTTTCAAACTCCCAATAAGGCTCAAAAAGGGTAAGCCGTTGCCAGGGCTTGGAAATGCTCTGGATGAAATGAGAGCATTATTGTCAAATGCTGAAATTCTAATCATTGATGAAGTGTCCATGCTCCCCAAACCCATGTTGAAGAATGTCGACTTGCGACTCCAGGCTATCAAAGGTAACACGAAGCCTTTTGGAGGAGTGTGTGTTCTACTTGTAGGAGACTTTCATCAGCTGCCACCGTTTGGAAGAGCCAAACCGCTTTGTGTGGATGAGAATGACCCACTCGACTTGTGGCAAGAGCACTTTGAGATTATCACCCTGACAGAGATCATGCGGCAAAAAGATGATGTTGCTTTTGCACAGCTGCTGAACAGATTACGAGTGAAGCTAAAGCATGAACCTTTGAGTGAGGATGACAGACCTATGCTTGCACAAGCTGTGACAGACCCCAAAGACTGCCCACCTGATGCATTGCGTATATTCCCAACTAACAAAGAAGTGAACAAGTATAATGCTGCAGCACTAAGTGCCCTCCATACTGATATCATAAACATTGATGCCCGGGATTACAGAAAAGACCCTCGTGGCGGAGGCATGACACGACTGCCAACACCCATCACAGGTGGAACAGGTGATCTACCTGACACTCTACAAGTTGCAGTGGGAGCCTGTGTAGTGCTCCTTCGAAATATAGATGTAGAGGATGGCCTAGTCAATGGTTCATTTGGAAAGATAGCCAAGATTGTGACTGAGCTTAAGAACGGAAAAAACACTCTAACGAAGCTTGGAGTTAAGATGGACGATCCAAGTGCAGGTCGGAAACAGCGCAATGCCACCCAAGATGGAGCAGACAACGTGGTGTACATTGAGAGAGTAGAGCAAAGCATGGACTCCAAAGCAGCAGTGATTCGGAATCAGTTCCCCCTGAAATTAGCTTATGCATGTACAACCCACAAAGTTCAGGGAAGGACATTGGAGTCTGCTGTAGTGTCCTTGAAACGTGTCTTTCAACCAGGAATGGCCTATGTTGCACTAAGTCGAACTACGTCACTTCGTGGACTCTACCTGACAGACCTTGATGAAAAAAAGATATATTCAGACCCAGCCATCACATCTGCACTGGAGAACATGCCAAAAGCATCAGTCAACAGTATAATGCCTCTGTATGAACATGTACAAGTCACAAACCAATTCCACACATTCAAGATCATTCACCACAACACCCAAGGCCTAACATCTCACATTGAGGACATCAAGCGGCATCATGAGTTGACACTTTCTGATGTTTTATGTGTTACGGAAACCAAGCTCTCTGGCTCAAGCAGTCCAACAAATCTCAACTTGGAAGGTTACAACATGTTCACCCGCAACAGACACACATCGTACCAATCGTTTCCTGACATTGCAAGCAGAGAGGGTGGTGGGGTCGCTATCTACTGTAAAAGCCATATTCAAGCAAAAGACATGGAGTTCATACAAAGCGTGAAAGACCTAGAGTTTGTTGCCATCAAGGTTTGGGCACCTATCGAAGCATGGATTGCTGCAGTGTACAGGCCCCCATGTTACAATGTTCGAGATTTCCTCCAAAACATGCAAAGTCTTTTGGACTCCTTGGAAATTCTTGCCCAGCAGCCAATCATTGTCTGCGGTGACTTCAATGAGGACCTGTTATCCAATGGAAATAAAGTGATATTCCAGTTCTTTCAGTCAAGAGGATATAAACAACTCATCACAACTGCAACCACCGAGAAAAACACACTCCTGGATCACATGTACATCTCTCAGCCACAGCTCTGCCTGCAATCAGGTGTTTTGCAAACATATTATAGTTATCACAACCCAGTATACTGTATGTTAGAGATGTGAGGGGCCAGAAAGGAAAAGTGGGACGCTATGGTGTAGTGATGCAAGGGGCAGCGTTTCTGAGCGGGCCTCTTCAAGCCAGAAACGTTGTGGGCACCGGAACTGGCAGTGCAGGGGGCACCGGGACTGGTGGTGCAGGAAGCACTGGGACTGACAGTGCGGGGAGCACTGGGACTGGTGGTGCAGGAAGCACTGGGACTGACAGTGCGGGGGGCACCGGAACTGGGACTGGTGGTGCAGGAAGCACTGGGACTGACAGTGCGGGGAGCACCGGGACTGGTGGTGCAGGAAGCACTGGGACTGACAGTGCGGGGGGCACCGGGACTGGTGGTGCAGGAAGCACTGGGACTGACAGTGCAGGGGGCACCGGGACTGGTGGTGCAGGAAGCACTGGGACTGACAGTGCAGGGGGCACCGGGACTGGTGGTGCAGGAAGCACTGGGACTGACAGTGCAGGGGGCACCGGGACTGGTGGTGCAGGAAGCACTGGGACTGACAGTGCGGGGGGCACCTGAGGCCAGAAAGGAAAAGTGGGACGCTATGGTATAGTGATAAAGTGATGCAAGGGGCGGCGTTTCTGAGCGGGCCTCTTCAAGCCAGAAACGTTGTCCCCTTCACCTATTGCTGTATCACTCAGGAGTGACATTGACTTTGGGTCACTCATTAGGGCATCTTCAAAATTTGGCGGTCTCAATCTGGTGCAGCCATTTATTTATACTCTTTCTTTTTAATTGGTCTCATTTGTGGTTCGACTCGTTTTTTGGGGGTGTTTTTCTGTTCAGGTAAAATGTTGTGGTAGAATGATACAGTGATGCAAGGGGCGGCGTTTCTGAGCGGGCCTCTTCAAGCCAGAAACGTTGTCCCCTTCACCTATTACTGTATCACTCAGGAGTGACATTGACTTTGGGTCACTCATTAGTGGATTTGGTTTCATTGGCTTGTTTTTTTCTTCAGTTAAGATGCCACTTCACCATTTGATGAAATGTGGTCACTATGATTGTATAGTAACAAAGTTGTCCTTCAAAGAGGGGGGGGGTTGGGTGGTGGGTTTAAGTTATCAGTTGTAAGGAAATATCAGTATATCAGTAATTAAATATCAGTTGTAAGGAATGGTGGTGAGGGTGGGTGCAGCCCAGGTGTAAGGCCTGGTTCCAGGTAGGGCCCAACACAATGTCCTGTCGGCCAGGACAGAAGACAGCAGAGGCTTGGATTCCAACACCATTAGTTTTATTTAGACACCATATGTTGTTGCTGGTTTGTAATCATTTACACAGCAAAGAGGTGAAGTTGTGGAATCCAGTGGAGGCCAGGCAGCTTGTGCTCCGATGGTTTGCAGCAAAGGGATTTGCCACAGGCAGGAGGAGGCGGGGAGCACCTGAGGCGGAGGAGGTGCAGGGAGCAACTGAGGCTGAGGAGGAGGTGCCTGGAACACCTGATGCTGAGGAGGTGCAGGGAGCACCTGAGGCTGAGGAGGAGGCGCCTGGAATACCTGATGCTGAGGAGGTGCAGGGAGCACCTGAGGCTGAGGAGGAGGCGCCTGGAATACCTGATGCTGAGGAGGTGCAGGGAGCACCTGAGGCGGAGGAGGTGCAGGGAGCACCTGGAGCGAAGGAGGCGCAGGGAGCACCTGAGGCTGAGGAGCAGTCAAAGCAGCAGGAGGCTGCTGGTAAGGAGGTCCAGTTGCAGTTATTGTTACTGTTATGGTAAATGCAGTGTACTGTTTTTGTTGTTATTACAAGTTTGTCCATTAGTATAGCCACCAAGAGTGTGATGATCAGACCATGCTTACCAAGAAGCACCATGGAAGTTTGGAGATGTGAAAACAACTCAAGCTAAGTGTTGCCACCTCATTTCATTATACACAAACATTTTCAATAGTTTATTAATGGATCACAAAGTAGATTATCACCACATTCTCAAAGACACATTTCTTAAATGTGGTCATAAGGAAAGAATCAGCAGTAATACACCTGCCTATGTCCTCTGATCTGTTATAGACAATACCCAGCTGTTAAACCACTGCAATGAACACCTCAACGACTATGGCAACAGCTCCAGTGATGAAGCAGGACACCAGAGTAACGACACATCAAGGTCAGTCACAAGTGCAAACAGAGGACCACAGCACCACTCCCTCAACAGCCCCTTTTCCCTCACACACTCCCTTTCTTTGCCCCTATCCAAACATATCCCACTAGTGTGACTAACCCTAACCCTACTTACCAAGAAGCACCATGGAAGTTTGGAGATGTGAAAACAACTCAAGCTAAGTGTTGCCACCTCATTTCATTATACACAAACATTTTCAATAGTTTATTAATGGATCACAAAGTAGATTATCACCACATTCTCAAAGACACATTTCTTAAAATGTGGTCATAAGGAAAGAATCAGCAGTAATACACCTGCCTATGTCCTCTGATCTGTTATAGACAATACCCAGCTGTTAAACCACTGCAATGAACACCTCAACGACTATGGCAACAGCTCCAGTGATGAAGCAGGACACCAGAGTAACGACACATCAAGGTCAGTCACAAGTGCAAACAGAGGACCACAGCACCACTCCCTCAACAGCCCCTTTTCCCTCACACACTCCCTTTCTTTGCCCCTATCCAAACATATCCCACTAGTGTGACGAACAGACCATACTTACCAAGAAGCACCATGGAAGTTTGGAGATGTGAAAACAACTCAAGCTAAGTGTTGCCACCTCATTTCATTATACACAAACATTTTCAATAGTTTATTAATGGATCACAAAGTAGATTATCACCACATTCTCAAAGACACATTTCTTAAATGTGGTCATAAGGAAAGAATCAGCAGTAATACACCTGCCTATGTCCTCTGATCTGTTATAGACAATACCCAGCTGTTAAACCACTGCAATGAACACCTCAACGACTATGGCAACAGCTCCAGTGATGAAGCAGGACACCAGAGTAACGACACATCAAGGTCAGTCACAAGTGCAAACAGAGGACCACAGCACCACTCCCTCAACAGCCCCTTTTCCCTCACACCCTCCCTTTCTTTGCCCCCTATCCAAACATATCCCACTAGCCTCTATCACCTGCTTTGGCCACTCCCCCCTTCCTTGCCCCCCCCTACCCCCCGCATGTGCCAGAGACAGAACCTCTGACACCACCCACATTGCCCTGTCCCCTTCCCCGCACCACCACTGAAATCTATCTCCTTCCTAAAAGTTGTTTATTATGTTTGAACATAGGACAACGGGTTCAAGAGGAGCTGCAGAAGATGGAAGATGGCAAGAGTGAACAACACAGAAGACCGTGTCAGTGCCATCCAGGAAATGGTATGTCCAAACATAAACACATCAGAGTAAGGATTCCAAATTAGTCACTCAGCCAGGACAGGTCACCCACCGGTTGGCCAGCTCTATGTTGCTGCAGCAGGATCATTAGCTACTCTGGCTTTGTCAGAGATGGTGTATGTCCTTTGTCCTGCCAGTCAATGTCAGTGTAAACACTGGAGCCTTATCCACATTTAAAGCCGCATTTAAACTGTCAGCTACAAGTTAACCCATTCTGGTGTTTTGGCTGATATGTGGCACATATCTGATATGTGTTGTGAAACTGTTATATCATTGTACATTTTGGAGAATGCCTATGAGTGCGAGTCACATGTCATTGAGAATGCCGTGTGTGTTGTGTTGATCATGTGAATGCTTTATTCAGAAGGCCAGTGTTGTACATAATGCCTCCTGAAACTCACCAGTCATCTCCGAATACACAGATGATTGTGCCCAAACACAGCTCTATTTTAAACTCCAAATGTCTCCAATAATAATCTTTTTTCCTTTCACTTTGATATTCTGTGATTAGGTGTCGGTTTCAGAAATGTTGGACATTGATTTGAGAATTGAACCCCTCTGATACAGATGCTTTATTTGATTGTTCATTGATTTTGCTTTCAGCGTGCCAGGCGACAGAGGTCAAAGCCTGGCCTGGGACCTTGCATGGCTTCTGCATGAGACCAACAGGTCTGTGTTACAATGTTTGCATGGCAGGACTAGTAGAATGTTTGAAAGCATGCTCATCTCCTCTTTCATGAAACTTGTTGTAATATACGAGAACAGAATAATTTCTCAGTGTTTGCATGTGCTAGGTTTGCTGGTGTGGAGAAGCTGTTCGTTACCCCTTGACAAGAATGGCCACGGCAACACCACCTGACCAACAACTGGTAAGTATTCTGATCTCTCTCAGTGGACTTACAATTGGCTCATGATCATTTGAATTGTGATTTTTATTGGTTTCTATTTCCTAGATGCTCTCTGGCACATCACCACTTCCTCCCAGCTGTACTCCAGTCTTCCCTACTCACAGCTCCCTGCCAGCTACTCCATTCGCTGCTGGCTCCCCAACTGCAGCTCAACAGCTAGTAAGTCTTTGTGTTACTTGACTTATTACCTACATAGCAGTGCTATGTTAAATAGCTGATGTACGTGATTTATCATGTGATGGCACATGATATATCACGTACCTCGCATATTTCACTCACTCAATTGGTACTTGATCAAGATTGTAGGACAATGCAGATTTTATTGACACTTTATTGTATCTAGGTTCCCATAGTTGTTTTAATGGTCCAATACTATACCTTTTACAATGTCATTCTGATGTCTACTTGTGGTATGCTCTGAATGTTTATTTAGATTATTTTATCTCCCCCAGACTCTGGATTTGCTGACCAAGGTGGCCCCTCTGCCAAAGGATGTCATCACCAGCTTAGCCCCCAGCGTTCATCTTCCCACCCCCTCACAACCACTGTCTCTACTGCTGCTGCAACATTGCTTCCTCTGAGGGCGATGGGAACTCCACTTGGACTGCCAGTGCCACAGGCACTGACTGGTGTATTAACCACTCACCTAAATAATCTGCACAAACCCATCCACTATTGGGCTCATGTTTTGCAGCAAAGTGTTGTCTGTCATCATCTGGGGGGCCTTACACAGTTCAGGTGATACGGGGGTTTCCCAGAGCCGTAGGTCTGCCTGCTATTGGTCCGTAATCACTGTCTTTTGTGTTGTCTATTTTACTCCAAACAGGCAAGTAATTTAAGAAATGATCACCCTAAAGTTGGTATGAAAAGGTGAAGTTAGCTAAACAGACCAACACCGTGTTTCGCCCAGATTGTAAAGATGTTTAGTCACTGTTACAAATTGTGGCATATTAACATGGTGGTGAATGGGAACAACGGGACTTCTGAGTCCTGCCTCAGGTGGCCATTCAATGGACTGCAGCTTTCAGGGTTACTTCTGTGTCCTCATGGGAAAACCTCAAAGCTTGCCTACTGCTATTAACCCTAACATACATAGGGTCAACATCTATGTCTTTTAATGGTGGGAGGTAACTCACACATGCAACACAGAACATGCTAACTCCACACAGAAAGGACCAGGGGGTCATGTCTTTGTTTTTTGATTTGAGCAGTTTGCCATATTTTTCTTGTGCTAATATGTCTAACTCATTGTTTTGTCTCCGGTGTTGCTTCTGGATCAGTGTAAAACTCTTCTGATCTGAGATATTTCATTAAATTGAGCTTGTAATCAGGATGTAGGTCAGATGTAACACCACCTGTATGTACATCTGATGTAGGTCAGATGTAGGACAGTCTAAATTATCCTACAATGACAGGTAGGATGCAATCTACTTCATCATTAGATTAAATAAGGTCATAATTGAATAGTAACAAAGTTGTCCTCCAAAGTGTGTGTATATGGGGGGGGGTTTGGGTGGTGGGTTTAAAAAGTTATGAAGAGTTAAACTATTCTTCAGATATGTGCATTCATTTTTGGTTGTTTTATAGACGTTATAATTGAATAGTAACAAAGTTGTCCTCCAAAGTGTGTGTATATGGGGGGGGTTTGGGTGGTGGGTTTAAAAAGTTATGAAGAGTTAAACTATTCTTCAGATATGTGCATTCATTTTTGGTTGTTTTATAGACATAATTGAAGAGTAACAAAGTTGTCCTCCAAAGTGTGTGTATATGGGGGGGGTTTGGGTGGTGGGTTTAAAAAGTTATGAAGAGTTAAACTATTCTTCAGATATGTGCATTCATTTTATCATTTGGCCTAATTACATATAAACAAAGTTGTCTTCCAGAGCAGGGTTGGGGTTGGGTGGTTGGTAGGTAAAAGAAAAAGTGGATGTGTTGTATGCACTCTGTGGCTGGGATTTCATGCTGTGCAAATTAGCCTGCTTGTGCAGATTTCCTTTTTCTAAATATTTTTAAATAAAAGTCAGAATTGACCAAAACCTTTTTCTCCTTTCATGTCTGTCACATGAAGGACCACGACCCAATTAGGTGGGTCAAGGTGAACATCTACAGCTAAATCGAGAAATTACATTACACTGTTGAATAAGGCATACATTGTTATGTATGTAATGGTTTGTATGTGAAACAGGATCCAACGAAGTGAAATAGCTTCCAGATACCCCGAGTGACTCACCATGACAGTCGCAAATTGGCAAAGACATGACACAACTGTATCTGTATAGGCAAGAATGAAAGGCTGCATTTATATTTCTATAAGAATAACATTTGTCTGTTCAAGTTGTGCTCTTTCAATCATTGTCAACACAGCTTTCAGTAGGAGGAACTTGATGTAGCATCCTTTCCTGTCTTCGGACCAACAAGTCTACCAGTATACAAAGATAGTGTGTATTTTGTTAATATTTTGCATTTATTTGCTTTGGGAAATGCAAAACCACCTGCCTATCTCTGGCTTGATGTGTAGCTTCTATTCCTCATATTTGTCAATATTCATATTCATTCTGATTCATAACCTTACTATCAGAGGTTTATGTATTTCTTTGTAATTGATTGTATTATGCATTTAATATTAATTATTCTCACATGGACAAATGACAAAGGCAAAACCACAACCACACACATTACAATCAGGATTTTTTAATGTATTTTTGGACAGGACAGAGACAAATTGGAGCGACTGGGCGAATTCCTCATGTGAGTGCATGAAACAAGTCAGCAGATGGCGACATAATTGTCTTATCCAACCCAAATTAATGAACAGATAGGTTTAGGGAGTAATTGATGACATCTAATCTGGTAACTGTAATCAGGCTAGAAAAAAATAAATTTTTCTGTAACTTGCAGTTAAACAAAAAAAATGTGATGAACATCAGAGTTACATTTAGTAAACATTTGGGATTACTAGCAAGATTTCAGTTTCAAATACATTTATTGGAGATTCTATGTATTGGATAGTGTATATTTCCCCAAGTGGCTGTGCACTGTAAATATTGACTCCTATTATTAATGTTTGATATAAGGGTCAAATAAAGAACACCAAAAAACATGGAGAAAAAACACTTGGCTGTTAAAAATGACCAGTGCAATAAAAAAAAAATAGAAACCAGATGGTATCAGTATAGTATCAGTGCATTGTAAATTCAAAAATGGAATTGTTACAGTTACATTGCTTTGATATTGTGATATTTGGATTACATTACTGATTACGATATTTAACAGGTAATTGGTAATCGCGTTGCATTTTTAAAGTAATCCCCCGAACCCTGTGATCAGACTATAAAACTCACATTTGAACTTGGTTTCTCTTGATTACTAGTAGGAGTGGGATGATATAGCCTATATATATAACAATACATCATCAACATCATATGTTGTATTTGTCCTGACTCAGGCCCGGCACAAAAA
>NW_028151070.1:0-34000 GCF_964638095.1 Poromitra crassiceps | reverse complement strand
GCTACAGAGGCAACTTGTGCTAGAAGCAGTCTCAATAGTGCACGGCTACAGAGGCAACTTGTGCTAGAAGCAGTCTCAATAGTGCACGGCTACAGAGGCAACTTGTGCTAGAAGCAGTCTCAATAGTGCACGGCTACAGAGGCAACTTGTGCTAGAAGCAGTCTCAATAGTGCATGGCTACAGAGGCAACTCGTGCTAGAAGCAGTCTCAATAGTGCATGGCTACAGAGGCAACTCGTGCTAGAAGCAGTCTCAATAGTGCATGGCTACAGAGGCAACTCGTGCTAGAAGCAGTCTCAATAGTGCATGGCTACAGAGGCAACTCGTGCTAGAAGCAGTCTCAATAGTGCACGGCTACAGAGGCAACTCGTGCTCGAAGCAGTCTCAATAGTGCACGGCTACAGAGGCAACTTGTGCTAGAAGCAGTCTCAATAGTCCACGGCTACAGAGGCAACTTGTGCTCGAAGCAGTCTCAATAGTGCACGGCTACAGAGGCAACTTGTGCTAGAAGCAGTCTCAATAGTGCACGGCTACAGAGGCAACTTGTGCTAGAAGCAGTCTCAATAGTGCACGGCTACAGAGGCAACTTGTGCTCGAAGCAGTCTCAATAGTGCACGGCTACAGAGGCAACTTGTGAAGAAGCAGTCTCAATAGTGCACGGCTACAGAGGCAACTTGTGCTAGAAGCAGTCTCAATAGTGCACGGCTACAGAGGCAACTTGTGAAGAAGCAGTCTCAATAGTGCACGGCTACAGAGGCAACTTGTGCTCGAAGCAGTCTCAATAGTGCACGGCTACAGAGGCAACTTGTGCTCGAAGCAGTCTCAATAGTGCACGGCTACAGAGGCAACTTGTGCTAGAAGCAGTCTCAATAGTGCACAGCTACAGAGGCAACTTGTGCTAGAAGCGGTCTCAATAGTGCACGGCTACAGAGGCAACTTGTGAAGAAGCAGTCTCAATAGTGCATGGCTACAGAGGCAACTTGTGCTCGAAGCAGTCTCAATAGTGCACGGCTACAGAGGCAACTTGTGAAGAAGCAGTCTCAATAGTGCACGGCTACAGAGGCAACTTGTGCTAGAAGCAGTCTCAATAGTGCATGGCTACAGAGGCAACTTGTGCTAGAAGCAGTCTCAATAGTGCACGGCTACAGAGGCAACTTGTGCTCAAAGCAGTCTCAATAGTTTGATAGGTTTTCTTTTATATCAGACACAGGTTTGTGTTCCTACCTGACATGTTTCGACGGTAATACTTCCGTCTTCTTCAGAGGTGTCACTAGATGGTGTGTGACGTGTCTTAAACAGCTGATGTTGTTTACAGAGGCGTGATCGTCCTGTCAGATTTGACAGGACGACCACGCCCCTCGCTGTCATCTCGCCGTTTGAGAACGCTGCTCCAGGTGGTGGAAAGCATGTAAGCCCCCTCGTCCCGGTTCATCGTCGTTTGCGCCCGCTTCCTGATCTCCACTGCCTCCATAATCCAGCGCTGGTGTTTGTTGTCCTGGGTGCGGATGACTTTGGCCTTATCCCAGTCCATAATGTGGTTCTCCCTTTTGCAGTGATCTGTGATTGCTGATTTGAGATTTTCTTGTAGTGCCTGTTCCTTTATAGCCCGTGTATGCCTTTTTGTTGTCTCCTTCTCACATTCCTTTTGGTGCTCTTTTTTGCGGGTGATGAATGACCGTCCTGTTTCTCCTATGTATGATTTATTGCATGATTGACATGGTATCTCATAGATGACGTTACATTTTTTGTTTGGGTCGATTTTGTCTTTTGGGTGCACTAGCAGTTGTCTGCTTTCCACCACCTGGAGCAGCGTTCTCAAACGGCGAGATGACAGCGAGGGGCGTGGTCGTCCTGTCAAATCTGACAGGACGATCACGCCTCTGTAAACAACATCAGCTGTTTAAGACACGTCACACACCATCTAGTGACACCTCTGAAGAAGACGGAAGTATTACCGTCGAAACATGTCAGGTAGGAACACAAACCTGTGTCTGATATAAAAGAAAACCTATCAATCTAAGTAAAGTATAGACACTATGAACCTTTTTGGATTAGTCTCAATAGTGCACGGCTACAGAGGCAACTTGTGAAGAAGCAGTCTCAATAGTGCACGGCTACAGAGGCAACTTGTGCTAGAAGCAGTCTCAATAGTGCACGGCTACAGAGGCAACTTGTGAAGAAGCAGTCTCAATAGTGCACGGCTACAGAGGCAACTTGTGCTCGAAGCAGTCTCAATAGTGCACGGCTACAGAGGCAACTTGTGCTCGAAGCAGTCTCAATAGTGCACGGCTACAGAGGCAACTTGTGCTAGAAGCAGTCTCAATAGTGCACGGCTACAGAGGCAACTTGTGCTCGAAGCAGTCTCAATAGTGCACGGCTACAGAGGCAACTTGTGAAGAAGCAGTCTCAATAGTGCACGGCTACAGAGGCAACTTGTGCTAGAAGCAGTCTCAATAGTGCACGGCTACAGAGGCAACTTGTGCTAGAAGCAGTCTCAATAGTGCACGGCTACAGAGGCAACTTGTGCTCGAAGCAGTCTCAATAGTGCACGGCTACAGAGGCAACTTGTGAAGAAGCAGTCTCAATAGTGCACGGCTACAGAGGCAACTTGTGCTAGAAGCAGTCTCAATAGTGCACGGCTACGGAGGCAACTTGTGAATAAGCAGTCTCAATAGTGCACGGCTACAGAGGCAACTTGTGCTAGAAGCAGTCTCAATAGTGCACGGCTACAGAGGCAACTTGTGCTAGAAGCAGTCTCAATAGTGCACGGCTACAGAGGCAACTTGTGCTCGAAGCGGTCTCAATAGTGCACGGCTACAGAGGCAACTTGTGCTCGAAGCAGTCTCAATAGTGCACGGCTACAGAGGCAACTTGTGAAGAAGCAGTCTCAATAGTGCACAGCTACAGAGGCAACTTGTGAAGAAGCAGTCTCAATAGTGCATGGCTATAGAGGCAACTTGTGCTAGAAGCAGTCTCAATAGTGCACGGCTACAGAGGCAACTTGTGAAGAAGCAGTCTCAATAGTGCACAGCTACAGAGGCAACTTGTGAAGAAGCAGTCTCAATAGTTCATGGCTATAGAGGCAACTTGTGCTCGAAGCAGTCTCAATAGTGCATGGCTACAGAGGCAACTTGTGCTCGAAGCAGTCTCAATAGTGCACGGCTACAGAGGCAACTTGTGCTTGAAGCAGTCTCAATAGTGCATGGCTACAGAAACAACTTGTGAAGAAGTAGTCTCAATAGTGCATGGCTACAGAGGCAACTTGTGCTCGAAGCAGTCTAAATAGTGCATGGCTACAGAGGCAACTTGTGCTCGAAGCAGTCTCAATAGTGCACGGCTACAGAGGCAACTTGTGCTCGAAGCAGTCTCAATAGTGCACGGCTACAGAGGCAACTTGTGCTAGAAGCAGTCTCAATAGTGCATGGCTACAGAGGCAACTTGTGCTAGAAGCAGTCTCAATAGTGCACGGCTACAGAGGCAACTTGTGCTCGAAGCAGTCTCAATAGTGCACGGCTACAGAGGCAACTTGTGCTAGAAGCAGTCTCAATAGTGCACGGCTACAGAGGCAACTTGTGCTCGAAGCAGTCTCACTCAATAGTGCACGGCTACAGAGGCAACTTGGGAAGAAGCAGTCTCAATAGTGCACAGCTACAGAGGCAACTTGTGCTAGAAGCAGTCTCAATAGTGCACGGCTACAGAGGCAACTTGGGAAGAAGCAGTCTCAATAGTGCACGGCTACAGAGGCAACTTGTGCTAGAAGCAGTCTCAATAGTGCACGGCTACAGAGGCAACTTGTGCTAGAAGCAGTCTCAATAGTGCACGGCTACAGAGGCAACTTGTGCTAGAAGCAGTCTCAATAGTGCACGGCTACAGAGGCAACTTGTGCTCGAAGCGGTCTCAATAGTGCACGGCTACAGAGGCAACTTGTGCTCGAAGCAGTCTCAATAGTGCACGGCTACAGAGGCAACTTGTGAAGAAGCAGTCTCAATAGTGCACAGCTACAGAGGCAACTTGTGAAGAAGCAGTCTCAATAGTGCATGGCTATAGAGGCAACTTGTGCTAGAAGCAGTCTCAATAGTGCACGGCTACAGAGGCAACTTGTGCTCGAAGCAGTCTCACTCAATAGTGCACGGCTACAGAGGCAACTTGGGAAGAAGCAGTCTCAATAGTGCACGGCTACAGAGGCAACTTGTGCTAGAAGCAGTCTCAATAGTGCACGGCTACAGAGGCAACTTGGGAAGAAGCAGTCTCACTCTCAATAGTGCACGGCTACAGAGGCAACTTGTGCTAGAAGCAGTCTCAATAGTGCACGGCTACAGAGGCAACTTGTGCTAGAAGCAGTCTCAATAGTGCACGGCTACAGAGGCAACTTGTGCTAGAAGCAGTCTCAATAGTGCACGGCTACAGAGGCAACTTGTGCTCGAAGCGGTCTCAATAGTGCACGGCTACAGAGGCAACTTGTGAAGAAGCAGTCTCAATAGTGCACGGCTACAGAGGCAACTTGTGCTCGAAGCAGTCTCAATAGTGCACGGCTACAGAGGCAACTTGTGAAGAAGCAGTCTCAATAGTGCACAGCTACAGAGGCAACTTGTGAAGAAGCAGTCTCAATAGTGCATGGCTATAGAGGCAACTTGTGCTAGAAGCAGTCTCAATAGTGCATGCTACAGAGGCAACTTGTGAAGAAGCAGTCTCAATAGTGCACAGCTACAGAGGCAACTTGTGAAGAAGCAGTCTCAATAGTGCACGGCTACAGAGGCAACTTGTGCTCGAAGCAGTCTCAATAGTGCATGGCTACAGAGGCAACTTGTGAAGAAGCAGTCTCAATAGTCCACGGCTACAGAGGCAACTTGTGCTAGAAGCAGTCTCAATAGTGCACGGCTACAGAGGCAACTTGTGCTAGAAGCAGTCTCAATAGTGCACGGCTACAGAGGCAACTTGTGAAGAAGCAGTCTCAATAGTGCACGGCTACAGAGGCAACTTGTGAAGAAGCAGTCTCAATAGTGCACGGCTACAGAGGCAACTTGTGAAGAAGCAGTCTCAATAGTGCACGGCTACAGAGGCAACTTGTGAAGAAGCAGTCTCAATAGTGCACGGCTACAGAGGCAACTTGTGAAAAAGTAGTCTCAGTAGTGCACGGCTACAGAGGCAACTTGTGAAGTCAAGTCAAGTTTATTTATATAGCCCTAATTCACAAGCATGTCTCAGAGGGCTTCACAGAAAGTATGTCTAGTTGATTCTAGCTGACACAACAGTAACAAGAATATACAGAATAAAGATAACATTTGAACAAGAAAAAGTAGTCTCAGGAGGTACGGTGGTGCAGTGGTAAGCACTATCGCCTCACAGCTCGAAGGTCGTGGGTTCGATTCCCACCTGGGCCGATGTGAACACTGAAGGAATGCGTGCCCGTCCGCATGTCCT
This sequence comes from Poromitra crassiceps, assembly GCF_964638095.1. NCBI lineage: Eukaryota > Metazoa > Chordata > Actinopteri > Beryciformes > Melamphaidae > Poromitra > Poromitra crassiceps. The sequence continues at coordinate 28,580 of NW_028151070.1, read as the reverse complement.
CGAGTGCCCACCACCCGGGTGGGGGTCGGCAAAATGGCCTTTCTGTGTGGAGTTTGCATGTTCTCCCCATGCCTCCCGGGGGTCTCCTTCATATAGGAACCCCCTTCACAAAAACATGCAACATCCTGGTTGCTTATATGGTTCCTCCTCTGATCGTTAAGGGCGCCTGTTCAGAGGGAGGGGAACTGGTTGGAATAGCGTGAACCTCCCACGTGCTATGTCCTACCGGTGAAGCTTCCTCGGGCAGGTGAAAAGAAGCGGCTGACTTGACTGCCCATGTCTCGGAGGATGCATGGAATCAGTCTCGGCTCTCCCCAGATCGGCAGAGGATGGAGTAGCAACCAGGATTGAGTAATTCAAATGAGCACTAAACGGGGGATAAAAATGGGATAAAAAAATCGGGGGAAAAAAACATAAAAAAAAAAAAAAAAGTAGTCTCAGTAGTGCACGGCTACAGAGGCAACTTGTGCTCGAAGCAGTCTCACTCAATAGTGCACGGCTACAGAGGCAACTTGTGAAGAAGCAGTCTCAATAGTGCACGGCTACAGAGGCAACTTGTGAAGAAGCAGTCTCAATAGTCCACGGCTACAGAGGCAACTTGTGAAGAAGCAGTCTCAATAGTCCACGGCTACAGAGGCAACTTGTGAAGAAGCAGTCTCAATAGTGCATGGCTACAGAGGCAACTTGTGCTATAAGCAGTCTCAATAGTGCACAGCTACAGAGGCAACTTGTGAAGAAGCAGTCTCAATAGTGCACGGCTATAGAGGCAACTTGTGCTAGAAGCAGTCTCAATAGTCCACGGCTACAGAGGCAACTTGTGCTAGAAGCAGTCTCAATAGTGCACGGCTACAGAGGCAACTTGTGCTAGAAGCAGTCTCAATAGTGCACGGCTACAGAGGCAACTTGTGAAGAAGCAGTCTCAATAGTCCACGGCTACAGAGGCAACTTGTGCTAGAAGCAGTCTCAATAGTGCACGGCTACAGAGGCAACTTGTGAAGAAGCAGTCTCAATAGTGCACGGCTACAGAGGAAACTTGTGCTAGAAGCAGTCTCAATAGTGCATGGCTACAGAGGCAACTTGTGAAGAAGCAGTCTCAATAGTGCATGGCTACAAAGGCACCTTGTGCTAGAAGCAGTCTCAATAGTGCACGGCTACAAAGGCACCTTGTGCTAGAAGCAGTCTCAATAGTGCATGGCTACAAAGGCACCTTGTGCTAGAAGCAGTCTCAATAGTGCACGGCTACAAAGGCACCTTGTGCTAGAAGCAGTCTCAATAGTGCATGGCTACAAAGGCACCTTGTGCTAGAAGCAGTCTCAATAGTGCACGGCTACAAAGGCACCTTGTGCTAGAAGCAGTCTCAATAGTGCATGGCTACAGAGGCAACTTGTGCTAGAAGCAGTCTCAATAGTGCACAGCTACAGAGGCAACTTGTGCTAGAAGCAGTCTCAATAGTGCATGGCTACAGAGGCAACTTGTGAAGAAGCAGTCTCAATAGTGCACGGCTACAGAGGCAACTTGTGAAGAAGCAGTCTCAATAGTGCACGGCTACAGAGGCAACTTGTGAAGAAGCAGTCTCAATAGTGCACGGCTACAGAGGCGACTTGTGCTAGAAGCGGTCTCAATAGTGCATGGCTATAGAGGCAACTTGTACTAGAAGCAGTCTCAATAGTGCACAGCTACAGAGGCAACTTGTGAAGAAGCAGTCTCAATAGTGCACAGCTACAGAGGCAACTTGTGCTAGAAGCGGTCTCAATAGTGCACGGCTACAGAGGCAACTTGTGAAGAAGCAGTCTCAATAGTGCATGGCTACAAAGGCACCTTGTGCTAGAAGCAGTCTCAATAGTGCACGGCTACAAAGGCACCTTGTGCTAGAAGCAGTCTCAATAGTGCATGGCTACAAAGGCACCTTGTGCTAGAAGCAGTCTCAATAGTGCACGGCTACAAAGGCACCTTGTGCTAGAAGCAGTCTCAATAGTGCATGGCTACAAAGGCACCTTGTGCTAGAAGCAGTCTCAATAGTGCACGGCTACAAAGGCACCTTGTGCTAGAAGCAGTCTCAATAGTGCATGGCTACAGAGGCAACTTGTGCTAGAAGCAGTCTCAATAGTGCACAGCTACAGAGGCAACTTGTGCTAGAAGCAGTCTCAATAGTGCATGGCTACAGAGGCAACTTGTGAAGAAGCAGTCTCAATAGTGCACGGCTACAGAGGCAACTTGTGAAGAAGCAGTCTCAATAGTGCACGGCTACAGAGGCAACTTGTGAAGAAGCAGTCTCAATAGTGCACGGCTACAGAGGCGACTTGTGCTAGAAGCGGTCTCAATAGTGCATGGCTATAGAGGCAACTTGTACTAGAAGCAGTCTCAATAGTGCACAGCTACAGAGGCAACTTGTGAAGAAGCAGTCTCAATAGTGCACAGCTACAGAGGCAACTTGTGCTAGAAGCGGTCTCAATAGTGCACGGCTACAGAGGCAACTTGTGAAGAAGCAGTCTCAATAGTGCATGGCTACAGAGGCAACTTGTGCTCGAAGCAGTCTCAATAGTGCACGGCTACAGAGGCAACTTGTGAAGAAGCAGTCTCAATAGTGCACGGCTACAGAAGCAACTTGTGCTAGAAGCAGTCTCAATAGTGCACGGCTACAGAGGCAACTTGTGCTAGAAGCAGTCTCAATAGTGCACAGCTACAGAGGCAACTTGTGCTCGAAGCAGTCTCAATAGTGCACGGCTACAGAGACAACTTGTGAAGAAGCAGTCTCAATAGTGCACGGCTACAGAAGCAACTTGTGCTAGAAGCAGTCTCAATAGTGCACGGCTACAGAGGCAACTTGTGAAGAAGCAGTCTCAATAGTGCACGGCTACAGAGGCAACTTGTGCTCGAAGCAGTCTCAATAGTGCACGGCTACAGAGGCAACTTGTGCTAGAAGCAGTCTCAATAGTGCACGGCTACAGAAGCAACTTGTGCTAGAAGCAGTCTCAATAGTGCACGGCTACAGAGGCAACTTGTGCTCGAAGCAGTCTCAATAGTGCACAGCTACAGAGGCAACTTGTGAAGAAGCAGTCTCAATAGTGCACGGCTACAGAGGCAACTTGTGAAGAAGCAGTCTCAATAGTGCACGGCTACAGAGGCAACTTGTGAAGAAGCAGTCTCAATAGTGCACGGCTACAGAGGCAACTTGTGAAGAAGCAGTCTCAATAGTGCACGGCTACAGAGGCAACTTGTGAAGAAGCAGTCTCAATAGTGCACAGCTACAGAGGCAACTTGTGAAGAAGCAGTCTCAATAGTGCACAGCTACAGAGGCAACTTGTGAAGAAGCAGTCTCAATAGTGCACGGCTACAGAGGCAACTTGTGAAGAAGCAGTCTCAATAGTGCACGGCTACAGAGGCAACTTGTGAAGAAGCAGTCTCAATAGTGCATGGCTACAGAGGCAACTTGTGAAGAAGCAGTCTCAATAGTGCACGGCTACAGAGGCAACTTGTGAAGAAGCAGTCTCAATAGTGGTAAATGGAATGGTAAATGGACTGCATTTATATAGCGCTTTTATCCAAAGCGCTTTACAATGTGCCTACATTCACCCATTCACACACCGAAGGCGGCCAGCTGCAACGCAGGGTGCTGGCACAGCCATCGGGAGCAATTTGGGGTTCAGTGTCTTGCCCAAGGACACTTCGACGTGCGGACTGGAGGAGCCGGGGAACGAACCACCAACCTTCTAATTAGTGGACAACCCGCTCTACCTCCTGAGCCACAGCCGCCACTAATAGTGCATGGCTACAGAGGCACCTTGTGCTAGAAGCAGTCTCAATAGTGCACAGCTACAGAGGCAACTTGTGCTAGAAGCAGTCTCAATAGTGCACGGCTACAGAGGCAACTTGTGCTAGAAGCAGTCTCAATAGTGCACGGCTACAGAGGCAACTTGTGAAGAAGCAGACTCAATAGTGCATGGCTACAGAGGCAACTTGTGCTAGAAGCAGTCTCAATAGTGCACGGCTACAGAGGCAACTTGTGCTAGAAGCAGTCTCAATAGTGCACGGCTACAGAGGCAACTTGTGCTAGAAGCAGTCTCAATAGTGCACGGCTACAGAGGCAACTTGTGAAGAAGCAGACTCAATAGTGCATGGCTACAGAGGCAACTTGTGAAGAAGCAGACTCAATAGTCCATGGCTATTGGGCTATTGGGCTATTATTTATTGGGCTATTTAACAACTGTCTGTGTTTTTATCCTTGTACTACTTTTTGTTACATACTTTATGTAATATTCTTGTACTAAATAAAAATCAATCAATCAATCAATCAATGGCTACAGAGGCAACTTGTGCTAGAAGCAGTCTCAATAGTGCACGTCTACAAAGGCACCTTGTGCTAGAAGCAGTCTCAGCTCCTTAGTTTCTAAAAACTACCAAAGCCCTACTTCAGGAATGAACCATCAGAGATGACAGGAATCGGGAATCACTAATGAGTCAAATTCATACAATGGGAGGATGTGAACTATAACAAATATCCAAAACTGTGTAGTGAAAAGCTTCAGTGTAGCGCTTGTTCCCTGTAGCTATGACAACTTGAGACAATACGCATCATTTAGTCATTTTCACTCGCTTAACATCTGATTGAAGCCAGTGGTGCAATATTGATGAAGGCAGCTAGAAAGATGCTACACTCGCTCATGTGTCCCATAAGAGTCAAACCTTACTGCTGAAGGCTTTGTGGTAGGATCAAAACAAGTACTTATACACTATTTCATTCAAGGGCAACCAAAAAGAGGTGCCTGATCTGACACACACGCACGCACACACGCACGCACACACACACACACACGCACGCATGCACATGCACACACACACACACACACACACACACAAGGCATGCACGCGTGCACACATGCACGCGCACACGCACACCATTCAGGATTTTCTGCTAAAAATGTGCCTCAGAGAATTGTGAGCCTTGCTTGATATCCTACTCACTTCCTTGGTACAATATGTGACTTATCCTTGACTGACTCCAGTGACAAAAAATCATCTTAGTAGGCATTCATAAAAGCTCATAAAAGCCCGTACAATAAGCAGCCTATTGACACGCCAGTATTACATACAAATAAGTCTTTGACTTTGCCAGTGGAGTGAAGAGGAGGACAGGTCAAAGGGGTTTAGATCAAAAGTCCTTCATAAAGTACATCTCAGACAATCTGCTGTTCATAGGTTTCATTATATATATATATATATATATATATATATATATATATATATATATATATATATATATATATATATATATATATATATATATATATATACATATATATATATACCCAGACTCGACCTAGAGTACCTAGACCCAGACTCGACCGGGTCTCGGGTCAATAAAAAAAAAAAGTTACAAGTTTTTTTTTTTTTTTTAACGAGTAAAAAAAAAAAAAAAAAAAAAAAGGACTCTGGGTCCGGGTTGGATCTGTTTGCCGCGGGTCTCAGCTATATATATATATATATTTTAAGGAATTAATAGCAACTTCATTATGTCCAGCAGTTGAAGCTTGGAGGGATCATGTATTCAGAGTGAGTGTGTGTGTGTATCTGTCTGTCTGCACTCCGCAGCTAATCTCAGGAGCAATCAGCCTAATATTTTCTGTGCATGTTTATGCCTGTATGCTCAATGACCTCTCGTTCACCTTTCATTCACTGTTTTATACCATAATTACAATGACCATCTGACTGCTAGCTAGAGGATTTCGGGATGGTCACCCCGAACCCCCAAATACCCAAGGCCCCGACCCAGACTCGACCGGGTCTCGGGTCAATAAAAAAAAAAAAGACTCCGGGTCCGGGTTGGATCTGTTTGCCGCGGGTCTCAGGTCTCTGACATTGAAATGCTGGTGTACCAGGCTCAGCCCAAGGTATACACCCTCGCCAGACTATACAGTACGTGGGGTTAAAGTGGGCTAGCCTGTTTTATACCCCGGGTATATTCTGGGCTAGTCAAGTTTATACATTGGGGTATTATTTAGGCTAGGCTATTTCATACCCCCTTAGGCCAGATTATACCCGGGCGGCGGGCCCAACACTCAGATATTGTCATGGCCCCTCTCAGAAGGACCGTCAGACTGTCTGGAGGTCACCTTGCAGTGACACCCAGTGGTCTTAAACGGGGTTAAGGGGGGCTGGGGTAATCTGAACTATAGGGGTATAGCCTGGCCTAGCCCAAAATATATCCCGGGGAATAAACCGGCCTTGGCTATTTTATACCCAAACTGTTTAATGTTTAAGGCAAACTGTTATGTGCTGTCATGTAAAACTATAACAATTATTTTGTTGGAATTGTATGTTCTTGAAATTAATAATACATTTTTTTTCAGCATTTTGTCATATCGTCAAGAATGTCATTATCGCAGGAATACCCTGAAATATCGTGATATGTGTGATACGTGTTACTTTACGGGCCATATCGCCCACCCCGAGCCTGAACGTGTGAAATGTAAAGAAAAGTCATAATGCCAGATCAGACAGGCTTTGGGAATGCACTGTGCCTAGATTCACACTCCTCAGTTGGGGTGCTAATCTGGTCTTAAAAAGGCCGACCTCCATGTTGTACCAGAATCTGAAGAATGTAGGCCAATTCAAAAGCCAGTCTTTTAACACAACAAACTTGGTCAAGGAAGACCAAAGAGTTTAATCTGGACAACAACTACATCACCCAACATCAAGAGGATATGTTTTTTACCAAACCGTGTGGTTGTCATATGAATCTACTACTGTATGTGTGGCCTCAAAATTACACTTCCAACTCAAATGGGTCTCTTGCTGCTGTGTCCTCTGGAGAACAAAGTCAAGTCAAAAAAAAGCAGACAACCTTTGGTTCAATGTAATCAGTCCTGAGAAAGTGAGCGGCCTGCAGAAGAAGAAGCCTGGCTGTGTTCAAAGGGGTATCCCTCACCAGGAAACATCTCTGTTGTTGCCAACATGACGCTACTTAATCCCAACACTTATTCCAGCGTTAGCACCAAGGGTTACCAGGCAAACACTGCGGCAAAGCTTTTCACACACTTGCTATGATACACTATCAACAAATGCCCCCAAAGAATAAAACCATTCGAAGCAAGTCGCATAGCTGCTGTCACTATTTCCACAGAAAAGTAATGAGTTTCACTTGAAGACAAAGTACTGAGCGAGGAGTCCGCCGAGGCTGCTGAATCTGAATTAAGCATAGATTGGCCTATATTGCAGAAAGCGGGGAACTAGTTCAAGACGTGCCAGGCGTCATGTAGGCTCTTTTCCACCGGGGGACTTGCTCTCAAGTGAAGCACACATATGCCCCAGCCAGGCTGTGATACGCTGCTTCAACACAAGACAAAATAGCTTCACTGGCCTTGCCATATTGAGTAACCTTCACTGTTTTTTCCCATTGACCTATTCAGCAGGTTTTCAAATGACTGATGAATGCTATGAACGTGAACAGAAAACCAATCAAAAAGTGATCGCTCTTAAAGGAATGTTGCAGAGGGGATTGTTGTAAGGACAGCGGCTCGCACTTCTGTCGTAACAACGCATCAAACAAGTTGACAGAGTTTATAAGATGGAAGAAGAAGTCATCCTGAGTGAAGGTGTGTGTCTGTGTGTCCTGTGTTAGAAGAAGTCATCCTGAGTGAAGGTGTGTGTCTGTGTGTCCTGTGTTAGAAGAAGTCATCCTGAGTGAAGGTGTGTGTCTGTGTGTCCTGTTTTAGAAGAAGTCATCCTGAGTGAAGGTGTGTATCTGTGTGTCCTGTGTTAGTCATCGGGTGCCAGTCCCCCTGCTTATTCGAGACAAGTGAGCTGCCTTCCCCAGGGGCAGAAAGCGAGTGTTGGTTGGGGAGGAAAACCTGTGCATAAGTGACACTTTTCCACTTTGATCTCAGTGGAAACGTTGAAATGCTCTTTGCCTCGCCTGGAAAGCCCAGCTGCAGTGGTGCCTGCCTGGTAATGAGTCAACGACTTACTTTCATTTTCACTGACGGAATTAGCAGAAATGACTTCAACTTGGAGGGCCGGCTGACTCGCCCTTCCTGTGTGTACTACTTGGTTTGGCCCCAGATGGCACACACACTGCCTCACTCATTAAGCGCTAAAGCCGCGGCTTGACAGTAATCGTTGCGATCGCAGACGCAGAGCAATTAACCAACGGGTCGCAAGTTTCCATCGGGGTGTCTGTCTCAATTAAATGGCTCCAATGAATACGGCCGTGAGCCCGAACCTAGGCCGCTTTACCTGGGTACACTTTACCGTAGGCACACCGCTGGGGTCCCAGATCTGTTTTGTGCTAATTACTTACCGTAATCACTGTTTTACTGGAATACCACACTGTGTGTCTGGAATGCCCAAACGCAAACAATGTCCGGTAAAACAACATGAGTATAACAGGCGCAACAAGAAAATATATTGCATCTTCAATATTTGATGCTCTACATTGGCCTTTGATTCTGAGTTACTTTGATTTCCAATCTTTTATGGCAAAACTAGCTGTTCTTACTGAGTAGATCGTCTTGTTCGTTCAGCCAAAGTAAGCTTTAACTCATTGAGTGCCAGCCACTTTTGGAGAACGGACGCTCCCAGTGCCAGAGTTTCAGAGCGTTTTCAGTGATATCTCGAGGCCCACAGAATATTGTGTGATATTACTATGTAAACACCGAACACGCACAAAGAACGAGCTGACTCTATTGTATCATCAGCAAAAAAAAGTTTATTGATACCATTTTCCGTTCTTTAGTTATGAGCCGGAGAAGATAGGTTGTTTTGAGCAAATACAGGCGTTTCAAATTAGAAGCTGAGTTATTCCGCCTTTTGTGAAATGAAGCATTTCAAGCACATTCACTGACTCTGAAGATAATATTTTCTAATGTAGTGACGTGGTGTAGTTATGTGGTGCCCTGCGTGCCCCACCCCCCTCTCCCCCCCTCAGCTGCAAACTCCTCCCCACACTAACACACAGCCTAACACGCACCCAGTCTATTTTCGGAGTGCTCCGTTTTTGTGTGCCGGCTCCCAGCGCGACAAGGAAAAGCCAAACCGGACTGCTGAGAATGGTTTGGCCCTTCGGCGTCAGGTGCTGCTTTTCTGGCGGCTAATCGTGTGGAGAAACTATGCAGACAGACAGACAAAGGCAGAGGGGCTCAGTTGTGGGCGCGGATTGACTGCTGTTCGCAGCCAACGTCAGCTGCAGCCAGAGCAATCTATATGGCTCTGGCTGCAGCATGAGCGGTTTCTCTTTCATCACGGGGCTTTTTCCTGCTGTTTTCCGGACCTTTCTCTAATCTGGAGAGCACTGTCACCACCTAATGAGTCCGTAAAATAGGTTATACACCTTCAATAGCTACAATATTTTTACAGGAGATGCCTGAGGCTTTGATCCACGTCCCACCGTCAAAAAACGCAATTGACGAACATACTCGTCCTTGGCACTCTACGTTAGTATCTGAATTGACGAACATACTCGTCCTTGGCACTCAATGAGTTAATGAATCAATAAATTAGTCAATTAAGGAATGTTGTTGAATTGGGAATATGAAAGTAAAAGCATTTCTCCCATTTTCTGCCCAATTGTACTTGGCCAATTCCCTGTCCCGGACGGTCATTGCTCCACCCCCCTCTGCCAGTCTGGAGGTGGAGCTGTAGACTAGCACATGCTTCCTCCTGGAGGTGGAGCTGTAGACTAGCACATGCTACCTGGCAGTGAGGAGTTTCACCGGCAGGACTTAGCGCTTGGGAGGATCACGCTATTCCCCCCCAGTTCCCCTCCCCGGAACAGGCACCCTGACCGACCAGAGTGCAGAGAGCAGGACCCCACTGGTTTCCCACCTGCAGACACAGCCAATTGTGCCTGTAGGAGTGTCTGACCAAGCGGGAGTTGAACCCGGGTCTCCGTGGTGGTACAGTGGTACATCTACACTACCCAGACGCTCCAACTGGAGGGATCAGCATGTTGTTGGTTTTAAACAGCAGTTCATGGTGATTGAAACCATTCCCTTTTTGAACTGTAACTACTCCTACCTACTTTAAGCTAGACGCTCCATTTAAACCTTAAATGAGTCATCACTTTTAGGACTCTATCATCTTAATTCAGCTTTAATTGATCTTTTGCGCTGTTGTGAAATTGCAGTTTATGTTTTATGCGTTCTTTCAGCCTTTATAATGGCACCCTGTGGAGCCAGCCTTGAGTGTGTCTCACTCTAGCAGGCTGTAGTTTTTACAAAATTCACACATTTTAAAACTGTGACATTTGAGTTCACACAACTATAACACTACATACAAATATTTGATACAGTACATCAGACTCCTGATCTACTTCTGCTCTCACTCACAAAGTCAAACGATGTATAGTTTTTGAGATATTAGCGTTTGTTTGGCACGGATTTTCAGCCTTATTTCATAGTTAAACGCTGCAGTGGGAACCCGGAAGTGCTTCTTTGTTGCTGTGATGTCACGCTGACTCATCCGATTGAACATTTGATCAAACTATTTTCTCATCATATTGATGAAGTGTCTATCGCCGATATATATTGCTATTGTTTGATCGCCCTAATCCCCCATAAATCCACCAATCTCCAGAGAAATCACCTCGCCGTTACAAAACCTCTCAAAAGTCCAGATCAAATGCGAAGCAAATGGCACACTGTATGTAAGCTCCCCAGGTACTCAGGCACACTGTAAGCTCCCCAGGTACTCAGGCACACTGTATGTAAGCTCCCCAGGTACTCAGGCACACTGTAAGCCTCCCAGGTACTCAGGCACACTGTAAGCTCCCCAGGTACTCAGGCACACTGTAAGCTCCCCAGGTACTCAGGCACACTGTAAGCTTCCCAGGTACTCAGGCACACTGTAAGCTTCCCAGGTACTCAGGCACACTGTAAGCTCCCCAGGTACTCAGGCACACTGTAAGCTTCCCAGGTACTCAGGCACACTGTAAGCTCCCCAGGTACTCAGGCACACTGTAAGCTTCCCAGGTACTCAGGCACACTGTAAGCTTCCCAGGTACTCAGGCACACTGTAAGCTTCCCAGGTACTCAGGCACAGTGTAAGCTTCCCAGGTACTCAGGCACAGTGTAAGCTTCCCAGGTACTCAGGCACACTGTATGTAAGCTTCCCAGGTACTCAGGCACACTGTAAGCTTCCCAGGTACTCAGGCACACTGTAAGCTTCCCAGGTACTCAGGCACACTGTAAGCTTCCCAGGTACTCAGGCACACTGTAAGCTTCCCAGGTACTCAGGCACACTGTAAGCTTCCCAGGTACTCAGGCACAGTGTAAGCTTCCCAGGTACTCAGGCACACTGTATGTAAGCTTCCCAGGTACTCAGGCACACTGTAAGCTTCCCAGGTACTCAGGCACACTGTAAGCCTCCCAGGTACTCAGGCACACTGTAAGCCTCCCAGGTACTCAGGCACACTGTATGTAAGCTCCCCAGGTACTCAGGCACACTGTAAGCTTCCCAGGTACTCAGGCACAGTGTAAGCTTCCCAGGTACTCAGGCACACTGTATGTAAGCTTCCCAGGTACTCAGGCACACTGTAAGCTTCCCAGGTACTCAGGCACACTGTATGTAAGCTTCCCAGGTACTCAGGCACACTGTATGTAAGCTTCCCAGGTACTCAGGCACACTGTAAGCCTCCCAGGTACTCAGGCACACTGTAAGCCTCCCAGGTACTCAGGCACACTGTATGTAAGCTCCCCAGGTACTCAGGCACACTGTAAGCTTCCCAGGTACTCCGGCACACTGTGGTATGTGAGACCAATGCGGGTCAGACTTCAGAGGACTGTGCAGCTCCACAAGCGGCATCAAATTAATTAACAATGACTTACAATACAAAGCACTTTGAACTGAGTGTGCGCCGCGAACAGAGCCAGACTGACGGCAAACTTTGACCCGGCAGCACTCCCTAAATCAGGTGCTTATGGCTTCCATGAGAAGCTACAGACCAATCCCCTCTGGAGCCAGGCCAGTAGACGCACCGACACCCATTACATTACATTACATTACATTACATTACATTACGTCATTTAGCAGAGACTTTTATCATTTTGTCAACAGTAGTGAAATCAACTGTGCAACAGCGTCTGCATCAGCCAAAAACACCTTTTAAAAGAAAAAGTAGCATTTGTTTTTTAATAGAGGATGGTTAGTTCAATTAGGGTCCAGGTGTAGCCTGAGAACACCCCATTCACAACTGCCAAGTTCCAACACTGTGCCTCTGTAAATAGTTAACTGTGCTGAAAACAAACAAAACCATGTAATGCTAATTTGGCGGAGAGAACATATATCTAATTTCTGGTAATGGAGCTCATTGATTTTTTTCTCTTTTTCTGCTGATTAATCCTCTTATAGGAAAATCAAACATTATAATGGCCACACACACACACACACACACACACACACACACACACACACACACTGTATCAATCCCACTTTTCCCACGTTTTAAATAATGCCAAATCAAACATTATAATTACCACACACACACACACACACACACACACACACACACACACACACACACACACACACACACACACACACACACACACACACACACACACACTGTATCAATCACACCTTTTCCATGTTTTGAATAATGCCAAATCAATTGCAAACCACGCCAGACCCCTTGTGTCTATGTTTCATCGGGCTGCGTGTTTGTGCATTCGTCATTATGCAGAAATTAGAAGCTTGCACCAAATCTACAAACACTGCCAGTAATAACTTAGGCAGAGGCAACAAAGAGGAGGGGGGGTAAGCTATGCAAAACATCAGGTAAACTGTGGGTAAACATCATTCTCAAATGCCATGCACACACAAACACATCACGCACACAAACACACACACACACAAACACATCACACACACACACACAAACACATCACGCGCACGCACACACACACACACACACACACACACACACACACACACACACACACACACACACACACACAGGGGGCTTGAGGGTGTTAGAGGCTGTTATTCATTATCCACACGACTGCATTCCGGGGCTGGACAAAAGGAGTTATCGCCACCATCACTCAGAGGCGAGCACAAGTGAGGGAGAGAGAGAGAGAGAGAGAGAGGGGAGAGAGAGAGAGAGAGAGAGAGGGAGAGAGAGAGAGAGAGAGAGGGAGAGAGGGAGAGAGAGAGAGGGAGAGAGAGAGAGAGAGAGAGAGAGAGGAGAGAGAGAGAGAGAGGGAGAGAGAGGGAGAGAGAGAGAGGGAGAGAGAGAGAGAGAGAGAGAGAGAGAGAGAGAGGGGGACTTAAGCAGGCTCTCAAACAAGATGCCTCCACCTGATAACCTTAGCAGCACCGCTGTTGCACCATTCCCACATGTCCTAATGCATTCACAAATCAGAGAGAGAGAGAGGGAGAGAGAGAGAGGGGGGGGGAGGAGGGAGAGAGAGGGGGAAGGAGGGAGGAAAGAGTAAAAAGTTGAATGGAGCGATTGAGGGGAGAGGAGGGAAAGGTAAGCGTAAGTGAGACAGAGAGAGAAAGGGGGGTGTGTGTGAACATTAACACAGAGTGGAAGTGATGGAGAAAGATAACAACATCCCCTCTCCTCCTCCTCTCCCTCCCCTGTGCAGGAAGCGGCCAGAGTACCGAGGCAAGTGCAGCTCAGCACTGATGTGGCCGCTCCACCAGGCGGGCCAGATAAGAGCGCCCAGTGCCAAAACACCCCCCTCCTGCCCTTTTTCCTTTAGGACCTGGAATTTCTTGTGAAATCTTATGGGGGGGGGGGGGGGGGTATTGCAAGAATTCTTCTCCTTCTTTCATTCCTACAAATCAGGTTGCATTTTGCCAGCTCACACATCTTGACCTTCCAGTGTGCCGAGCAGCAGGAGGAGCATGTACAGTGAAGGATTGGGAGGATCACCACTATGACATAACTCACCTGACCTGATGTCCCGCAAAGGGCAAAGCTCTTTGTACATTGACCTTTGTCACTTGAGGGATGCCAGATGCCAAAAGGCACAGTTGTCTTTAAGGACGTTTCTATTTGACTTGTTTATCTGTCTTCTAGTGTTTAAGGTGTAATTGGACCCTTTCACAGCAAAACCGTTTTGAGCTGGTAACCAATAACATTTAATGATGGCCCTGGCACTGGAACACCTAAATGGAATGGAACCATCATGAATGGTATTGGTTACACCTGCTTTACCACCTCAAAACGGTTGCTGTGAAATGGGTCTATTGGGCATAATACTTCAACTTTAGGCGACAAGGACTGATGAAAGTTTACGATTGTTGATGGAAGTCTGGATAGCAATTAAGACAAAGATTGAGAGAGGAGTGTGATTAGGGTCAGGTTAATTAAACTGCTATCAATCTACTCAGGGCCCAATTTATTGACACTGAATCATTGTCAAGCGCGCAGCATCATCTCTGATAACCTCCTGCGCACTTTACGCATCTGATAACCTCCTGCGCACTTTACGCACGCGTAAACGGACTCACCTTTTTTAAACTCCTCCAGCATTGCGTCCAGCTTGGTGTCATTGAACACAAAATGCAGTGGGTGACTGTAAAACTTTGTGATGGTTTTGAGCGGGGTGCAATCATCCGGGTCCACGAACGCCAGGTCCTTCACGAACAGCAGGTCCACAATGTTGGACCTCTCGCCCTCGAAGACGGGGATGCGCGTATAGCCGCTCTTCATGATCTCGGACATGGCGTTAAAGTCGAGGTTGCCGTCGCCGGGGATCATGAAGCAATCTCTCAGTGGCGTCATCACGTCCTCCACGGTCTTAGTCCTAAGCTCCAGCGCGCCCTGGATGATGTTCAACTCCTCTTTCACCAGGTCGTTATAGGGGTCAGTGACGCGCAGCATCTCCAGAAGCTTCTCCCGGTTGTACACTGTGCCTATCTCCTGCCCCAGCAGATAATCTAGCAGTTTGCTTACCGGGTAGGAAGCGGGGAAAGTGAGCAGCATGAAAAACTTGGTGAGAAAGATTGATTTTGCGCCCACGGCGAGGCCATGTCTGGAGCAGATGGCTTGCGGCACTATCTCTCCAAAGATGACTATTCCAATGGTGGACATGACCACCGCGATCAACCCAGACCCAGCGATATCATCCAGCAAGATGGTCAGCGTGGTGTTCACCAGCACGTTCCCGAGGAGAAGTGAACAAAGCAAGTAATTCCCTTGGCTCCTAACGGGCCCGATCTTTTTGGCATAATTCCTTTCCCTTTCCGTGCCGCAATTCTGCACTATCTGCAGCTCCATGGGGTCCAGGGCCATCAGGCCCAGGTTCAAGCCGCTGAACATGCCCGACAGACAGAGCAGCATGGAGATGAAGATGACCTGGAGCCAGAAGGGCAGCAGAAACTTTTTCTCCTCCACCACGATCACTTTGGTGTCGTCCCCGTCGTGATAGACCCAGGTGTTCTCCGTCCACGGGTCGTGCATCCCGGCCACTGCCACGGCAGGTGTGGAGGTGGCGATGCACAGGTAATACGCTTTACTCCTCTCCGTCTTCCGCAGAGGCTTGACCTCGATCTCAACTATTCCCGACGTCTTGCGGCTCAGAATGATGTTTGGCAATATGATGATATCCGAAGTCCTAATGCCGCAGGGGTGCAAGCCAGACGTGTCCTCTTGGCTCTGGTTGTCCCCCGAGGAGCTGTCAATGTTCCCTATCGCTCGGGTCCGCTCGTGTTCCGTGAAGGCGATTTTGGACCAGGTCTCGTTGTTGATGTTCTGCCCGTACACCCTCAACTTCACCCGGGAGCGCTCACTCACCCGCAGGTAGCCCTTATCCATGAAGGAAATGTCGTCCGTGTCCTCCAGCCGGAGCCCGATGATGACCGTCTCCGGCTCGAACCCTTCCTTGCCACTTGTCGGGGCGACAAAACAGCCGGTGACAGTTAAGAGAATCATCGTCAGAGCTCGAACCCGGCTAAGTGACGCCATTTTCGCAGCGGTGGGTACTGGGGATGACGGTTCTGCTGCCATATTGATCACGGGGCAACCGACCCCCTGAATGAAAAAGGATGTTAAAAATCAGAGCCAATCGGAGTCCGCCGTCATCTCCGCCGAGGGTTGCCGTGACTTGTGCATCGGGACCCCGCTTGTTTCCACTGCGCGTCCAGACCGATACTGATGAGTGCTGAGCAGGGCACAGGGCGAGCTGCTGCCTCCCCTCATGTCCCAGAGACAGGCGACGGCGGCAGCCAATCACGTGGCGCGGTTGACCGGTGGGCGGGGAGTTCACAGCCTCCTTGGCGAATCACATTCCAAAACAAGGGTACCTCATGTCAAGAAAGACAGGATGGTCTCTCTCTCCTCCTCATGACTTTAAATATGTATTTTTTTTATGGGAGGCAATGTGCAGCGTCAGGTTAGTAACTACATCATAGACGTGTTGAGTCACAATTTGAGTCAGCCGTGGGAAGACATCCAGAGACTCAAAACTATCTTCCCTATAGCACAACACACACGAGGTTGCCTATACTGCTGACTAACTGCAGTGTCTTTATTCTTTCTTTATTTGTGTTACTTCTCAAGAAAACATACTATGTCAATGAGAAATATCCTACATTGTAACACATTATTACCATCTTGCGTGGAAAACACAAATGTGTTGTCCCAAAGAACACGTGTGTGTTTAAATCAATGATTCTCAACACATCTTTTTCATATCAAGGACCCTAATTAGTCCACATTTAGAGGCATGGACCCCCATTTGGTAAGTCCACTATTGAGCCACCTCTCTGTCCCAAATCTGAGAATATGTGTATTGTTAGAAGATTCTGTCCAGAATTCCTTGACAATCTGTATTGTACTGTAGGTAGAGAGATAGTGAAACTATGATCAAAACAGTCATTCTGCATTCTCTAATTGAGTTCGCCTACTTGTAAATTAAGTTTAACAATCCATCAATTTGATGGGCATCCATCAAATTGATAGTGCCCTCCTCAAGGACCCTTGGTGGTCCCCGGCCCCACATTGAGAACCACTGGTTTAAATGACACATATACCTAGTGTGAGTAGACCTACTATGACACATCTATACCTAGTTTTACAGTTTGAGTAGGCCTACTACTGTATGACACATCCATACCTACTGTAGGTTTACCATGTGAGTAGGCCTACTATGACACATCCATACCTAGTTTTACAGTGTGAGTAGGCCTACTATGACACATCCATACCTACTGTAGGTTTACCATGTGAGTAGGCCTACTATGACACATCCATACCTAGTTTTACAGTGTGAGTAGGCCTACTATGACACATCCATACCTACTGTAGTTTTACCATGTGAGTAGGCCTACTATGACACATCCATACCTAGTTTTGCAGTGTGAGTAGGCCTACTATGACACATCCATACCTAGTTTTACAGTGTGAGTAGACCTACTATGACACATCCATACCTAGTTTTACAGTGTGAGTAGGCCTACTATGACACATCCATACCTAGTTTTACAGTGTGAGTAGGCCTACTATGACACATCCATACCTAGTTTTACAGTGTGAGTAGGCCTACTATGACACATCCATACCTAGTTTTACAGTGTGAGTAGGCCTACTATGACACATCCATACCTAGTTTTACAGTGTGAGTAGGCCTACTATGACACATTCATACCTAGTTTTGCAGTGTGAGTAGTCCTACTATGACACATCTATACCTAGTTTTACAGTTTGAGTAGACCTACTATGACACATTCATACCTAGTTTTACAGTGTGAGTAGACCTACTATGACACATCCATACCTAGTTTTACAGTGTGAGTAGACCTACTATGACACATTCATACCTAGTTTTACAGTGTGAGTAGGCCTACTATGACACATCTATACCTAGTTTTACAGTGTGAGTAGGCCTACTATGACACATCCATACCTACTGTAGTTTTACCATGTGAGTAGGCCTACTATGACACATCCATACCTACTGTAGTTTTACAGCGTGAGTAGACCTACTATGACACATTCATACCTAGTTTTACAGTGTGAGTAGGCCTACTATGACACATCCATACCTACTGTAGTTTTACCATGTGAGTAGGCCTACTATGACACATCCATACCTACTGTAGTTTTACAGTGTGAGTAGACCTACTATGACACATCCATACCTAGTTTTACAGTGTGAGTAGGCCTACTATGACACATCCATACCTACTGTAGTTTTACCATGTGAGTAGGCCTACTAGGACACATCCATACCTAGTTTTACAGTGTGGGTAGGCCTACTATGACACATCCATACCTACTGTAGTTTTACCATGTGAGTAGGCCTACTAGAACACATCCATACCTAGTTTTACAGTGTGAGTAGGCCTACTATGACACATCCATACCTAGTTTTACAGTGTGAGTAGACCTACTATGACACATCCATACCTAGTTTTACAGTGTGAGTAGGCCTACTATGACACATCCATACCTAGTTTTACAGTGTGATTAGGCCTACTATGACACATTCATACCTAGTTTTGCAGTGTGAGTAGTCCTACTATGACACATCTATACCTAGTTTTACAGTTTGAGTAGACCTACTATGACACATTCATACCTAGTTTTACAGTGTGAGTAGACCTACTATGACACATCCATACCTAGTTTTACAGTGTGAGTAGACCTACTATGACACATTCATACCTAGTTTTACAGTGTGAGTAGGCCTACTATGACACATCTATACCTAGTTTTACAGTGTGAGTAGGCCTACTATGACACATCCATACCTACTGTAGTTTTACCATGTGAGTAGGCCTACTATGACACATCCATACCTACTGTAGTTTTACAGTGTGAGTAGACCTACTATGACACATTCATACCTAGTTTTACAGTGTGAGTAGGCCTACTATGACACATCCATACCTACTGTAGTTTTACCATGTGAGTAGGCCTACTATGACACATCCATACCTACTGTAGTTTTACAGTGTGAGTAGACCTACTATGACACATCCATACCTAGTTTTACAGTGTGAGTAGGCCTACTATGACACATCCATACCTAGTTTTACAGTGTGAGTAGGCCTACAATGACACATCCATACCTACTGTAGTTTTACAGTGTGAGTAGGCCTACTATGACACATCCATACCTACTGTAGTTTTACAGTGTGAGTAGACCTACTATGACACATCCATACCTACTGTAGTTTTACAGTGTGAGTAGGCCTACTATGACACATCCATACCTAGTTTTACAGTGTGAGTAGACCTACTATGACACATCCATACCTAGTTTTACAGTGTGAGTAGGCCTACTATGACACATCCATACCTAGTTTTACAGTGTGAGTAGGCCTACTATGACACATCCATACCTAGTTTTACAGTGTGAGTAGGCCTACTATGCTTGTTCTACATGTACTGGTTAATCACAGTATCTAGCTTCCCCTCGTTTGTTGATTTGTGCCATGCTTAAAGTCTGGCACAAAAGAGTTCACGATTTAACCCAGAAAAAGAAACATATACTTGTTAAAATAGGAAATTCAATTGAAAAGTTTATTGAAGCAGCTATAGATAAGATCAAATTAAATACTATAGTATAAACAATGTCACAATGTCACTACGCACACAAATGATAATCTACTTCACAAATCCATCACATTAGAGCAGCTAGTGTCAGGTAAAGGTGAGACATATCAAACTCAAATGAGTAAGATCATAGGGGAATACAAAAACGTGTGACAAGAGAAGTCCCACACTGTTCTACAGTTTATAATATTGTTGAGGATTGTTGAAACATTTTGAATCTTCACAATGAGTGTTAAACACTCAGTGTTTGAACATTGCCTTAACACAAAACTTTGATTTGATGTATGGAACATATATTTATATAGAGTGCACAGGATTTTTTAAGGGAAACATTTTGCACAATAGTGTGTATCTTAAGGGTATAATTGGCAATTGTGCACTTCAGATAAGGCTGGGCATCTCAAGGACCCCACCCACATGTCCTTTGCATTTCTGAATTATTTTTGAAATGTCAATAAAACACAGCGCAACGACAAAACATATTAGGCAATAATCAATTCCATACGTTTGAATTAGTATCATTTTGCATATACAGTAGCCACTAGCCTATGCTGTTGGGCCTCCATTTCCCTGCCCTCTCTTCTCCCCCCTTTTTCACTTGCAGCAGGCAGCAGACTGTGTGCTGCAGCACCCCCCTGTGGCTGGAGCTGGACTTCCTGTCCCCAGTTGCAGGATCAGCTCAAACGGATTCACAATGTCCGCCTGAATGAACAATGCAACACATAAGTAATAAGGTATTTAAAAACCACAACCAGATCCATGGAGATATTCCATGCACAGTTCCTCCAAAATGGATGAATTCATATAAACACTCATATATGCATTCCATGCTTTGAAATAACTCAGGTGTGTTCTCTTCTTTTTAGACAAGTTGAATTTTGTGTATAATATACAGTATGCATCAGGATAGATGCTGTTGAAGCCTTTGAATTTATGGCTACTGATTTATGGTTTTTATCAGAATTAGCTGTGCTTGTACACAGTGGATGAACAAGACCAAAGGCTTTTTATTACTATTATCAACCCGTTAGCCACACTGATTAGAGAACAACGTCTTCAGCTTGATTTCACTTTAAAGAGACAGTCCAAAGGGTAAGACCTGGGATAGATGTGGATAAATCACTAAGATATAGTTGTTTGTCCTTCTGTGTCCAGGTCAAACAAAATGGCAAATCCCCAAACTTCAGAATGAAAGTATCATGAATGACTTAGGGATCAGGGTGCACGCTGAAAATATTTTGTGTATGCAGAGATGCGTGTGTGTGTGTGTGTGTGTGTGTGTGTGTGTGTGTGTGTGTGTGTGTGTGTGCGCGTGTGTGTGTGCGCGTGCGGACAAAACGACCATGAGAACTGATAAGATGGCATTCCATTCGCTGAGAGAAGAACATTCCTTCCTGTTCAAGGTTCCCCAGCATGACTCCACAGTCTGGTTATGACTCCAAGACAGCTGCTTGACCTTGTGTGTGTGAATGTGTGTGTATGTATGTTTGACTGGGTATGTGGGAACGTGTGTGTGTGTGTGTGTGTGTGTGTGTGTGTGTGTGTGTGTGTGTGTGTGTGTGGCATACATCTTGGTGCATGCACGCACGCATGTGTGTGACTGCACAGTTAAGTCAGTGGGGCTCTCTGGGCGTGTCACACAGTTGAAGCTGACACTATGAGCATACTGACCTCTAGTGTTCAAAGAGAAACCAAGCCAAGACATTTCCACATGCAGGAATTTAGCTGCGGCTCAAAAGGATGGCGGTGCTGACCTTAGGCTTGACTCCGCAGGCCTCACTAGAGGCCCCTGGTGGCTGGAAAGTGAACTCCTCGGCAAATCTGCTCCCGCTTAGGACGCTGGCCACCTCGCCATCCACGGGCACTATTTCACCCACCTGTGGAACACACCAACAACCAGCGTGATCGACCTACATGTGCCAAAGACATTTAGCAGCTTGAGCTGTTCCAGCAGCTACTCACCTTGAAGGTGTACTGACAGTCAAAGTGGAAGCTGTCCTCCACCCCTGTAATGTCCCCGTTGTAGATGACTTGACAGGCCTTTCCACGGTCTTTAGGGACCTTGAACAGGCGGTATGTGGCAGAAACAAACTTGAACTCCCCTGCACCCCAGAACAGACAAGAGAGAATTCATTAATGCCCAAAACAAGTCAATCTGACCTACTATCAGCTATAATGCCTCAGTGTTTTTATCCATTAACTCAGGGGTTCCCAACCTTTTTTGTGCCAAGGACCGGTAGATACATGGAAAAAAAAGTCGCGGACCGGTTGTCAATTTGAATGGTTTTAGTTACATATATATTTACTCACCAGGTGGCGACAAAGGGTAAATAACAGCCTTTTGTGTTGTACTGTATGTAGCCTACAGTATTTATGTTTTTGTTTCAACTACAAACATAAATAAACGTCAACTTGAAACTAGGTTTCAACTACCACACATAGTCTATAATAGTATAGCCTATGTTTATTAAAAAAAAAAAAGAATTGGACCGGGCTCGCGGCCTGGTAGGAAATGCATGGGGGCCGGTACCGGTCCGCGGCCCGGTGGTTTGGGACCACTGCATTAACTGATCAACTCACAACTGAATCTTGGTCTGGACTGAACCAACACAGTTTAGCTAAATCTAATCATAATCTAAATAAATTCATTCAAACTGCATTTGATAAAGCCTTTAATGGGGTCAGCACTGAAGGGAGATACATTAGAGCAAGGGTGGGCAATTATTTTTCATGGGGGGCCACATGAGAAACCCAGATTGTTGCCGGGGGCCGAACAAATATTGTCATGCCGTAACCCATGGATGGGTAACTTTGATGATAGAGAGGGCCACAAAAAATGTCCTCGCTACCAGGTTTTGCTGAGGGCCAAACGGCGCCAGCGTGAAAAATTTGGTGCATTTGAAGCCAGGTTTAGAGGAATAACTCATTTTAAATTAACAGTTGTGATGTCATTATTCAGTCTTAACCACCAATATTTCATCCTTTTCTCACTCACTCCTATGTCACCACCTGCTCTCAGGGCTTGAAATTAACTTTTTTGACCACCTGCCAATATGGCTGCTAGATTTTAAAGTTACCAGCCAATTAGAATTTCCACTAGCCAAAATGTTTTTCTTGAAATAAATCAGAATATGAGTGGGTTAATTTAAGCATAAGTATCAGTAAGTGGCCTGGGATGATCAAAGCCTGTGTTGAGGGTCACACGAACAAAAATGCAGTCTTGAAGCTAAATAAAATCCAAAAACCAATGAGTTAATTATTTAAATTTCTAATTCAATGTAGCCTTTTAGTCATAAAGATTATTGAAAGATATTCCATCTTCCAGACTGAAATGCTATAACAGAAGTGGAGTATTGGCCAGAATGACATGAACATTTGGACACTTATTCAGCGGGTATCTTGCAAGTTGCGTTCAGTGCACTGTGTAAAAAAAAAAAAAAAAAAAAATGCAATTCCATCGCGGGCCACACAGGTGGCGCGTAGTTTGCCCATGTATGCATTAGAGTAACTCAAAGGTTGGAGGAATGTGAAAATTAAGACATTATTATTGAACGCAAATGGGTTGAGTTATTTTTCTTTGCGTAACTAACTGTAAACACTTCATCTGTCAGTTTTAATTTAAATCCCGTTTTGTATTAAACAGGATTAAAACATTTTTGGATGAACATGGTTTAAATCGGTTGAAATAAAAAATAAAATAAAAACAACCTGATGCTCGTGTTCATGAAAGGTTAAATTAAAAGTTTGGTGCAGCAGAATCTTTAATAAGCCACATGTTTTAATCCAGTTTAAAAGTTGTTGCAGCCTTAAAGGAACACTCCGCCCATTTTCAACCAGCTTTGTATCATTAGAACATCAGTAGTATATCAGAAAACTGTAAACGGTTTTGAAGTCTGTCATTTAATTTGACAGTTATTGAGTGTTAAAGTGTGGACCAGTGACATCACTGGTCCACACTAACTCAAATTAATAACTCATTAACTCAAATCAACTCTCAATAACTGTCAAACTAGATGAATGATGACTAGTTTGACAGTTATTGAGAGTTGATTTGAGTTAATGAGTTATTAACTTGAGTTAGTGTGGACCAGTGATGTCACTGGTCCACACTTTAACACTCAATAACTGTCAAATTAAATGACAGACTTCAAAACAGTTTACAGTTTTCTGATATACTACTGATGTTCTAATCATACAAAGCTGGTTGAAAATGGGCGGAGTGTTCCTTTAAGTATAGGCTTTAGAAACAAAGGAACAAGTCCCACCCAGGATGTCCTGCAGTTCCTTGTTGTCCACGGTGATGACGCTGGCGCTGACCAGCCGTGGCGGGCTGAAGCCGACCGCCTCAGCCAGCTGCAGCAGATCCTCCCACCACAGCGCTCCACCAATACACTCGCCTGTCAGTGTCAACATAAGGAACAGTGTGGCCAATTAAACGTGTTAGCTTGACACTTTCTCGTTGTTTATTTTGGCAGGTGTCTGTGACCTTTATGGTAGTAAGATATTACTCCGACGTACCCCACAGGACTTTGTGATTTTTAATTTCCTCTGATAGTCGTCCACTGCTGTAGACGTCACTGAAGTACAGCTCACCACCGTTCTAATAATCAACAGTGGCACAGTAGTTGCAGTTTATGCAACCTAAATAGCTTAGGTTTACTACAATATAATACAAACTAAATATAATACAATATAATCCAAACTAAATAGCTTAGGTTTACTACAATATAATATGTGATATATCACCTCTTATAATGTTTTTTTGTTGTTGTTGTTGTTGTTGTTGTTGTTGTGTGTGTTTTATGTCTATTTACTATGTGACTGCATGTCTATTTGGACGGTGGAGTCTGCAATAAAGTTTGATTGAATACAAACTAAATATAATACAATATAATACAATATAATACAAACTAAATAGCTTAGGTTTACTACAATATCATGATGAAGTAGATTGTCTTGTGGAGGCATTCCACTGTCTTTTCATACTTTGTGACATGTGATTTATAGAGACATTAAGAGGCAAAGGCAATAATCAAAGTGTACCTTGAGCACGCGGTAGGCTTCAGTCAGCACCCGCTTCTTGTCTGGAGAGAGATTCACCACACAGTTGGAACTAAGTGACAGAAGATCAAATCAAAACACTTAATCCACATTTGTTTGATTGGGATCTCTAGAGTTGCATAGTACTGAATAAACTATAGGGCTGGGCAATAATTCAACATTATTGTTTATTGTCTTTCGGTGGAATAACATTGTGATGATATGGTGGTTTGGGATATTGTGACACAATTCTGCTATCTAAATTGATGATAACAACATGTTAATGTTATTGAAAAATTCAGTGACAAATGAGGTATGCATTACTATTCGGTTCAAAGGGTTGAACATCAATTTGAATTTGATTGGTTAATGTGATTTTGCATACACGAGCCACATTCTGATGTACAGTATATATATATATTTATACAACGGGTAGTTCCGGCCGAGCAATTTGATTGGACAAGAGGGATCCTACCAGTGCCGATATTTCACGATAACGCACTGGCGCTTCACTGTGTGTAGATCACTCCGCTTCACAGCTGCTCTAATCAACAAAACGCTTCAAGCAATATCACACAAGAGGGAGTGCCGTTGTCTAAAACGTTTCACAGCTGCTCTAATCAACAAAACAAACACCAGCCACGTTACATTGAACGTCATTCACAAAGCATAACACAGTTACCGACAGCGCAAAGATGGATTTATTTCCTAACATAACTAACTAACATGCCATCACCAGACTCTTATTTCACGGGCTGTACAATAAATGGAAATTTGCAAATCAATGTGTATGATAAAAAGTAGGCAGCCTGCAGTTAATTAGACTACATTTTTGGCAACTGGTAGCGGAACGCTGAGGGGACTATTTTTGTTGGCGGAGGAATAAATAGGCCTGCGGCCTCGTGCCTACGACCGAATCACAGCAGTGACGATATTAGCCAGCACTCCCTCTCGTGTGATATTGCTTATATATATATATATATATATATATATATATATATATATATATATATATATATATATATATATATATATATATATATGTTAAGTAATACACACACACGCACATTTGTGATGTTGATTACAACCATATTGCCCAGCCCTACTGAAATATGAGGGAGAGAGAGAGAGAGAGAGAGAGAGTGTGTGTGTGTGTGTGTGTGTGTGAGAGAGAGAGAGAGAGAGAGGGAGAGAGAGAGAGAGAAAGAAAGAGAGAGAGAAGAATACAGAGCTCAAGCACAAGTATGTTGTGATATCTTACATGATGATATCAAAAGAGCTCTCTTCAAGCCCAGCCTCTGTCAGAGCCTCAATGTAGCCCTGGACAAAACTGACATTGGGTTTCTTGTAGCCAAACTCTTGCATGTGGTAGTCCACATACTTCCTGGACACTTCCAGCTAGAAAAGAACAGAGTTGCGTGAAAGTTCCCTGCTTGGGAAGCATCGTTTTTGACAAGGGTCCTCAAAGGGACATCTTTCCATTGGCCAATGACACTTATAACACACAGGACGCGTAAGCGCAGTGCCACGGCAACTGTTCGTTTTTAGTCATTTCTCCAAGGAAATGTGTTGTGTTGAGAGAGATTAAAAGCAGCACAGAGTAGGCTATCAGGGCTGAGAACTGAAACGGCTATTCAGTAAAAACAAGTTTGGTGATTCATTCAAAATCCAGCATGGACAGGTTGCTGCATATGACTGTGTCTATGACCCTTTACTACACAATTCTGTCATCTTGGGTCTATCACAGAACATGAAGATTGGCATGCAGCCATGCACAGAGCAAGAGGCTACTAAAGCCAATCAGCCTGCTGCCATACTGTGGCACTGATCTACCTGCTCCTCCGTCATGTCAATGCCGGTGACGTGGCCGCTCTCGCCCACCAGCTGGCTCAGCAGGTAGCAGTCTCTCCCACTTCCACTGCCCAGGTCCAGTATCCTGCTGCCCTCCAAGCACTCCGGCACCACCAGGCCGCAGCCATAGTACCTGGGGAAGAGGGCGGGGATTTGCTACAAGGTGAAGAAGTGACATGAGAGGAGAACAAATGGCAGAGTACTGTAAGGTGACCAGATTTATCAAATGAAAATCGGGGACATTTGCAGTCCGGCAATCAATATATTATAAAAATATCCAATGTTATTACCTATGAAATAATAATGGGGGATGATTCCAGTTTAATTTATTTTGTCCATGGCTGTTGTACTGTAATAAACAGTACAACCCCCCCCCCCCCCCCCCCCCCCCACACACACACACACACACACGTCATTCACTTTACAAAATGTCAATGTGTTCCCCAGCAGCATTGGCCTGGCCTTCCGAACCTACAGCGCCAGATGTTTTATGAATAGCCTCAGATCTCAAAAAGTATTTTCGGTGGAGTCCTAATTGCCTCTTCATTGTTCAAGATCTAGTGAAAGAGCTGCAGCAGAACATGTAAACACTTGTTGGATGCCTGGATCAAAACATGGACTCATAGAATCCATTCTCATTCAGATAACTTGAGATGGGAACGGTCAAGGGTCCCCTTTGAAATTGACCATATATGCCGGTTTTTCAAAATTCATTATTTAGCCCCCTTCCCAACAAGGTAGCATGGCATTGTTTGTCCCAACGGATGCTGTAGGTCATTTAAGAATGAGCCTGCTAGAGCTATAGAGTCATCCACAGACGCCAGTAGAAAATCGGGGACATTTTCAGGGACAGCTCCAGCCGGGGACAGGTCACCAAAAACGGGGACTGTCCCCGAAAATCGGGGACGTCTGGTCACCTTAGAGTACTGTACATGTACGTCTGTGTCAGTGCTCTGTGTCATGCAGACCAAGTTGTGATTATGCTTATATTAGACTGTAAGTGTAAACACTACCAAATACATCCTTTGTATGTCAGATGAAAGTGCGCCAGCAGCAGCGGTCCACTTACTTGGCACTGACTTCAGGATGCACCTTCTTCAGAGCCTGGCGGATGAAGGCAGGGATGGGCTGGGCCGGGCTCACACAGGCATTGCTCTTCAAGTCCGAGCTTTTCTTCAGCACATTGCCATAGTAATCCTGAGTCCAGACATAGTCTGCTTTAGTCTGGCTCCCTATCGGGGTCCATAAAATCAGTTCATAAACCTTCAATTTGGGTAAGCTGTAGGCCTACAGTGAGTTGATTGTTGCATAAATAAAGAAACAGTGTGCACAGAACTTTAGCAGCCTACTCCAAAGTTGATAGATAGATAGATAGATAGATAGATAGATAGATAGATAGATAGATAGATAGATAGATAGGTAGATAGATAGATAGTCCTTTCATAAATGCATCATGTTGACAGCAATTCAGCCTGACTGACTACTGATTAAATCGCTAAGGAGGAGAATATAGACTACTGACATGTTCACAGGCTATAATAATAACACTAATGTATGTGTGTAAGGGTGACACTCTACCTTGACATCCACATGAATAGTGGTATCAGCGAAGCCCTTTGCACACGCACTTTAAAAACAAAACAGACATCTTATCAGCATGCAAGTTTTTTCAAGATCATTGTCAGATTTTCACTTCATTAACTGTTCTGCTTCACGTGTAACTATACGGGACTTTAATTTGTAACCTTAATTGCTTACGTTACTAACGTCAAATAACTCCATTAGCTACGTAAACTGGTTTTAAAGTAATTCGCCTAGAGCCTAGAGACAAGTTAAAATGTCCGTTTGGTTGATCTTATAAGCGTACCATTTTCTTACCCCTTTTCTTCGGCCATCCCGTTTACTGTTAAGGCAAAGTCGAGTTAACCTTGCAAGGCAGCTAGATTAAAGTCCAAAATCTGCAGATTGAAGAAATATTTATTGCGTTGTGTTTATGACCCGGCTGCAAGTATTTCCCTTCCGGCTCGACAGCTCCCCCTGCTGCTCACTCCTTGGAATCACAGTTGGACCCTGCTGCAGCAGTAAACGCAGTCTAGTTTGATACAGTATCAGGTGGAACCTTGAACCTAAACTGTCTTGAAAAATTTAATGTTTGCATGTTTATTGCAATTTCCAAGCTCAAGTC
>NW_028151071.1:25000-34011 GCF_964638095.1 Poromitra crassiceps | reverse complement strand
TAAACACTCACATGCGCAGATAGGTAAGCACATGTGCACATGTGTGTTGCCTACACATGCATGCACATTATGCATATTCAGGATGTAGTCACATCTGTGTAATATTTCGGTGTACAGTAGTAGTAGTAGTAGTAATAGTAGTAGTAGGGCATCAGGCACTATTCTTACTATGTATGTTCCAGGGTATATGGATCTGTGTGTTACTGAATGTTAACTGTAGTTTGATAGCCTATATGGAGAGGTTGTGTGCTGCTACGTCACCTGCCTTCTCTCAAATACACAAGACACATTTCTCCTAAGGGAGACAATACAGGCTCATAATCTAAAGGATCATGGCCGTCGTCCTTCCGGCCCAGCTCCTCGCAGTGTACGGACAGAACCATGTGTTCTGATGGTTCTGATGGAGACAGCAGCCATGAGCGCACAGTCAGCTGGAAACCAACAGAACAGACCCCATGCTCCCTGAGTCCATGATGGAGGTGTCAGCCTGTCTGGATTCTCACTGAAAGATGCAGAATACAGAGACTCTGTTGACATGTGGACATATATACAGGGTTTTTCCTGGCTCCGAATGGACCTTTGGGGGGTGACTACGCACAACCGATCATGCTAACTGACGCGCAAAGCCTACATTTGACTTTTGGGTTAGTGTCAGGGTTCCTGAACACACATAATATCAGTCACTGACAGAAATTATGGAGCAATGTGAGACTTTAACTTTGAAAGAGTGAGAAGTGTCTGTGAGTGAGTGAGTGAGTGAGTGAGTGAGTGAGTGAGTGAGTGAGTGAGTGAGAAGTGTCTGTGAGTGAGTGAGTGAGTGAGTGAGTGAGTGAGTGAGTGAGAAGTGTCTGTGAGTGAGTGAGTGAGTGAGTGAGTGAGTGAGTGAGAAGTGTCTGTGAGTGAGTGAGTGAGTGAGTGAGTGAGTGAGTGAGTGAGTGAGTGAGTGAGTGCGATCAGGCTGAAGCTTTCAGGAAGTGTAAAGAGCACCCCTGCGGGTGACCTGACGGAGCCGGATTTTGGGGGCACCAACAATTTCTATATGCAGGAAAAACCCTGCACACACAGTTCAAAGATTGACATATGACAGGCAAATAGCTGTAATTTGTAGGTACTACATCTCCACCCAAAAATACATGCAACTTCCATGTGATTTGCTATTGAAAAGCATCACATTCCCTTCCTTTCAACATTCAAGAACTTTGAAGGTGTCCTCTTCTTCAATTCAAAGTTGCATGAGATAAAGCAGATGTTCCATTGCTGTTCCAATTTTTGGGGCATATACTTTTGAGAAGCATATACTTTTGTATGGGACAGTAGTTCTCAAGCTCTCAAAGTTGTCAAAGTGGGAACCCCCAGGGGTCCTTGAGGGAGTTACAGGGGGTCCCCAGGAAAAAAGGGGGAAAATAATGATTTATTCTTTACTATAATTCGATCCATAAGTAACCCCATGACACCATGTATGACTATTTTGGTCATGGGCTTCATACACCTTCTGTAATAAAACATCTAAAAGAAAAAATCGTATCAAATGGGGTTCCGTAGTCTAATTTGTGTCACTTTAGGGCTTATAGGGGACCTTGATGCGAAAACGCTTGAGAACCACTGTTCTATGCGACACACACACACACACACACACACACACACACACACACACACACACACACACACACACACACACACACACACACCCACAGTAGTGGGACAGTCTTACTGGTAAACAGATGTATTACATTACATTTTTTCACATGAACAGACTGCTTTGAATTGCTAACTGTAAAAGCCTGACGATGCACCGATGTCACACATGTGCCTGCTCTAAGGATGTTGTTATCATACAGGTAGCTGTTTTCCATAATCACTTTCTCAGAGAAGATGATGGTTTGATGAAGCAAATTGAAACACGATGTAGAACTATGTAGGTGTTGAAAGACAGGGTCCCCTACACGATGTAGAACTATGTAGGTGTTGAAAGACAGGGTCCCCTACACGGGCTCGATGTAGAACTATGTAGGTGTTGAAAGACAGGGTCCCCTACACAGGGTCCCCTACACGGGCTCAAACTAAAACCTGCCGACAGACTCAACTACAATGCTGCATAAATTGTACACAGCAACGATCACAATCAATACATGACTTTTAGTGTTTTTTTTACTCAAAGTGAGTGGGGCAGCTTGTGTATTTCCTCTTTAGTTAGACAAGAGAAAAGCAGAGACAGGTGGTGTAGACTGTAGTGTAGAGACAGGTGGTGTAGACTGTAGCGTAGAGACATGTGGTGTAGACTGTAGGGTAGAGACAGGTGGTGTAGACTGTAGGGTAGACTGTAGGGTAGAGACAGGTGGTGTAGACTGTAGGGTAGACTGTAGCCAGTAGCGGAGCGTACGCCGGGGCAGAGGGTGCGGCCGCCACGGGCCCACTCGTCAGGGGGGCCCATCAATTTTTTTTTTTTTTTTTTTTTTTTTTTTTTTTTTGCAGGCCAGGCCACTGGGCCTGGCTGGCAACCTGTGTTTTTCTTTTTCTTCTTCAGAACAAGCTTGTCTGTAAAGTGGCTTCACTGTAGTCTTTCTTGGACATAATATTACTTGGCTCAATGAGTGACAAATTGTGTTTTCGGATATAGGGGCTATCAGCTATTTTACAGTTGTGACTTAAAATGACTTTATTTAATAAAGTCAGTGGTGTGAGTCTGAGAGGAATTCAATCAATAGACAATAACATTGGTGTGTTTAAAATTAGATATTCCACTAAATATGGCTAAAACCGATTCAAACATGCAAAAAAGGCAAATTTTTCTTCGCGGCCTGGCAGGCCCGGTTCTACGGGGGTGCAAAAGCATGCATTGCACCCTTATTTTAATTGTCTGCATGCTCAGTTGAAAACTTTTTTTTTTTTTTTTTTTTTTTTTTTATAAATGCTACAGCTGCACACTTACTGTTTAAACTTGAATTATAGTTGTTGTTTTTCTTTGTTCTTTGATGTGATTTTATGGCTTTTTGGCACCTATATGTAACCTTTTAAGGTTGAGATAATTGTATTATCATTATATAGTCCATATATTTCAGTAAAGCACTTGAAACACTTGAAATATTCTTGCTTGGGTGGTATCATTCTACTTGAAATGATGGTCAAATGCATTATTTTTAGTAAAATAACATGTCAAATTTTTCGGGCGGCCGGCCTTTGGCCGGGCATCTGCACCCCTTCCTATCTAGGATGCACCCCTAGTCATCTTTTTCTGGAACCGGCCCTGCGGCCTGGCCTGGCCTTCCAAAAAAATAATAATAAAAAAAAAAAAATTGATGGGGCCCCCCTAAGAGCTTCGCCCCCTCTGGGCTGATAGGGTCGCTCCGCCCCTGACTGTAGCGTAGAGACAGGTGGTGTAGACTAGCGTAGGGAGTCCCAAATATTGAGTCCCAGCCTTCATACATGGATATGAGAAGCATGAGAGAACATCTCTCCACAGACTCTCCACCACATGGTCTCACTCATGGTCATGTGATGAATTAATTGCCAGATGGGTAAAAAGAATCAAAGTTACAACTGCTTTGTGGGTTTCTCCCAGCCAGGTCTTTAGACAAACTCTACAACTTTGCCGAGTGTGCTGGTCTGCACCTGATCCTGGGGCTCAACGCACTGCACAGGAACCCAGACAACTCCTGGAACTCCTCGTCCACCCTGAGCCTACTGAAGTACAGCGCTGGCAAGAAGTACAACATCTCATGGGAGTTGGGCAACGGTGAGTGCAGCCACACACCACACACGGCATGCAGGCAAAGTGTTTTTACTCATTTTGAGACCTTATAACATTTCTGTGTCACCTGAGGTTACTAATTACTTTCCAAAAGATTCCCATATTAAGTGTAGGATAAGTTCTTAAAGTATTATACATTATCATTATCATACATTATGACTACACCTGTATATCCTGGTATAGTGGTATAACAAAATGATCAAAAGACAGACTCCAAAAAGCCCAAACCAAGCTAATGAGGGTCATCCTTGGCCTCGGTCCAAGAACGCACATTGGAACAAGATCCCTAATGAAATGATGTCTGCGAACTCTCTGAATGGTTTCAAAAACCTTCTGAAAAAAGTCTTGTTGAGTAAGCTAGAGTAATATGCTGAAATGATTTTGGAACTTATGTTGGTTCATATCTCCGGTTCTTTTTATTCTTGACTGTTCTGTTTTGTTTATGATGTTACATGTTATTGTTTGTCCTGTTTTTATAAGACCAGTGACCATGTTGGAAATAAGTGTTGACACTTTTACATGTAGGCTATATACCTTGGATGATGATGTTCTTTATCCAGAATAAAATCAATCAATCAATCAAAGTAGTCATCCAACTGAAAGAGGGAGTCGTTAGGCGTAGCACAATTAAACCAAACACTACTTTAATTTAAAAAAAACTTTACATCTTAATGCATGAAAAATGTCATGCTAACTCAAATGGGAGACCATCCTTTGGAATGAATGCTGTTACTTTTAATATCTAAGTATATGTTATTGCTAATACTTTCACTTTTACTGAAGTCAAATTTTAATGGAGGACTTTTACTTTGACCAAAGGAACAAGCCATTAAGGATTTAAGTACCCTACTTGAGTACCACCACTAGATAGAGAGCCAAAGTGGAACGTCACTTCCTGCTTCAGCACTGTACCAGAGATTTTCATCCGCCATTTATTTTCCCATAGACATTTCGTAAAATGCTTATATAAATAGTTTTACTTGTTCAAACGAAACGGTTTGAACAAACGGATATATTTAGAAACAGGAGAGACCGCATAACATTTCACTTGGACCAAAACGTTTAAAAAAAATCTGCGTTTAAAGAAAATATTTTTTCAAGGTTGTTTTTTTAAGTTTTGGTTCGAGTGAAATGTTCTGTGGTCTCTCCCGATTCTAAATATAGCTGAACCGTTTGGTTTGACAAAGTAAAACTATTTTTATAAGCATTTTACAAAATGTCTATGGGAAAATAAATTGCAGAAGAAAATCTCTGGTACAGTGCTGAAGCAGGTAGTGACGTTCACTTTGCCTCTCTGTACAGTGCTCTAAGCCGCAATCCATTGAAAGCAGTTATGAAACATTTCGTTCATTTTACATGTTGGTTAGTGGTTTGGTTTCACAGGGACCATCACAGCTATTTGGAGAATAAACTGCCAAGTGTGTGTCTAGTTAAAGGAACACTCCGCCCATTTTCAACCAGCTTTGTATCATTAGAACATCAGTAGTATATCAGAAAACTGTAAACGGTTTTGAAGTCTGTCATTTAATTTGACAGTTATTGAGTGTTAAAGTGTGGACCAGTGACATCACTGGTCCACACTAACTCAAATTAATAACTCATTAACTCAAATCAACTCTCAATAACTGTCAAACTATTCATCATTCATCTAGTTTGACAGTTATTGAGAGTTGATTTGAGTTAATGAGTTATTAATTTGAGTTAGTGTGGACCAGTGATGTTGCTGGTCCACACTTTAACACTCAATAACTGTCAAATTAAATGACAGACTTCAAAACAGTTTACAGTTTACTGATGTTCTAATGATACAAAGCTGGTTGAAAATAGGCAGAGTGTTCCTTTAAGGGTTAAGGCAAGGAGGGTTCATTCAGGGATGAAAAGAACTGCTAGTCTTCATGTCATCCTAACCATCTGTGTTCCTGAGCAGCTACAGCGCTGTGTTGTGTTCCCCGCTGCACATCACTTCACATTTTCACTTCATTTCATCTGCAGCGAAGCTCGCGACAAAAACGTCTTGATGCTGGGCCCAAGCCTCACTGTAAGAACCATGCAAAATCCATTGATTGGACCATGTGTAGATTCAGTGAGGAATTGAACTGGAGCAGAAGTAGGCTAATCATTTTCAAGTGAGTTGCCCAGAGAGTGCAGACAGGAGTGAATTTGTAGAAGTTGACACAGACTATGGAAAAATACATACCCACACATCAGGACTACAGCTTTAACACACAGGCTATGCAACATGCCACACACATACGCAATGAAACGTTTATTTTAGAGTTGCATTGCAACTGGCAACAATGCAACCCTAATACGCTCTACAATAGCAGCAGTTGGGCGTACAAAAGTTTCGTTTTTTTCTCCTGTTGGGAAAACTAGCTCTCTCACTCTCTGTGTTAGTGAAAGTGCGGGGCCACCCTGTGCGCCTGGACCACTCTCCTAACAGTCACGTCCATCTGTCAGTGTTAACAGCTCAATTATGCCTTTTTACTACTGGCTGTTGGATATACTGTCTAGGAGGGCAAGATCAGACTACAACAACAACAGTCTTCCCTGCCACCTCCCCCCCACTGTTGCCTGTAAAAGCCGTATCTCTCTCGCTCAGTGTGTCGTGTCGTCTCCTCTTCCCAGAGCCCAACGCCTACCGCAGCCTGACGGGCCGCGCGGTCAACAGCACGCAGCTGGCTCACGACTACGCCACGCTGCGCACCCTGCTGCAGTCCGTCCGCTACTACCACCGAGCCCACCTCTACGGCCCCAACGCCGGACGCCCGCGCAAGAACGCCATCCTGCTACTGGACGGGTGAGACACACATCAAACAGGAATTTTTTTTGGGGGGAGGACTTCTGTGTTCTGGAGTTAGCCTGGTAAAAACCATAAACCATAACATGACCTCACACACCCTTTTTCGCTCTATCAGTCTGGACTTCCAGCTGCCCACAGCGATTTCAGTGGGCGGAAGTACTTGCCTTGACAGACAACTCCTTCAGCCAATCGGTGTCGCCAAATCCAATCCCAAGTCCACTCTGAAGAATGGCGAAAACATATTTTCCGCCGAGAAACTCCGCTGGTGCATATAGCATACTCTTGTTCTTGTTTATTTGTTGTTATTGAGTCTATTGATGAATAACTACACTTATGGCTGTTACCACTCGTAGCTTCGGGAGACGCCATTACTGTTTTGTCAGCAGCATCCCTGATTGGCCAGTTACGTTCGAATTTCTGGACATCACTAGGGGCGGGTCAAAGTGCAGACTGATCGGTGGAGCGAAACAGAATGCGAGTTCACGCCTTGATCAGGACGGTTTTACCAGACTAGTCACATCATCACAGACTAGTCACGTCATATCACAGGTTAGTCACATCATCACAGACTAGTCACATCATCACAGACTAGTCACGTCATCACAGACTAGTCACATCATCACAGACTAGTCACATCATCACAGACTAGTCACATCATCACAGACTAGTCACATCATCATCACAGACTAGTCACATCATCACAGACTAGTCACATCATCACAGACTAGTCACATCATCACAGACTAGTCACATCATCACAGACTAGTCACATCATCATCACAGACTAGTCACATCATCACAGACTAGTCACATCATCACAGACTAGTCACATCATCACAGACTAGTCACATCATCACAGACTAGTCACATCATCACAGACTAGTCACATCATCATCACAGACTAGTCACATCATCACAGACTAGTCACATCATCACAGACTAGTCACATCATCACAGACTAGTCACATCATCACAGACTAGTCACATCATCACAGACTAGTCACATCATCACAGACTAGTCACATCATCACAGACTAGTCACATCATCACAGACTAGTCACATCATCACAGACTACTCACATCATCACAGACTAGTCACATCATCACAGACTAGTCACATCATCACAGACTAGTCACATCATCATCACAGACTAGTCACATCATCATCACAGACTAGTCACATCATCACAGACTAGTCACATCATCACAGACTAGTCACATCATCACAGACTAGTCACATCATCACAGACTAGTCACATCATCATCACAGACTAGTGTGATGTTGCCCTGAAGAGCCCTTGGGGGAAAAAGTAGTGAGGTTTCCACTCCATGTTTGGTTATCCAGCAGGGAAAAAAGGGAAGGCAATGGAAAGTACGTGACTGGAGGATTGGGACTTTCGCTGTGCTTTGCTGTGTTTCACCGTGCACACGTACACGCACACGCACACGCACAGAGAGAGAGAGAGAGAGAGAGAGAGAGAGAGAGAGAGAGAGAATATGCACGCGCACAGAGAGAGAGAGAGAGAGAGAGAGAGAGAGAGAGAGAGAGAGAGAGTAGTGGTGGTGGTTGTTTATGGAAGCTCCACTGTGCAGGTTCCTCCAGGGTCTCAGCTCCAGTCAGACGATGTCAGCCTAAATAAAGTGTCACCCGATTGATAGTGTGGCGGCACAATGTCCCACCTGCTCGCTTTACCCTCTCCCTCCCCTACAAGCTCCTCCCCCTACGAGCTCCTCCCCCTACGAGCTCCTCCCCCTACGAGCTCCACCACTGGTCTGAGTCTGCTGGCTCATCCAACAGCCTTCTCCCGCTTTACAGCCTGTTCTCTCCTATCTCTCTCCTAGTGCATCTATCCTACATCATATTAGCTCAATACTGGGAAGAAGGGAAACAAAACATCCATCTTAACAAGGCATTGACTGTACGCTTCATTCCTTAAAGCCAGGGTAGGTACTGTATGAGTTGGAAGAAAAACAGGAAGAGGGATGGCCATAGCTCCGCCTCCCTCCACTACACAGCCAGCGTGCAAGGTGATTGACAGCTCACCGTGAAGCTCTTCTTGCTGGAAAGTTGACCTCAGTTGGCCAGATGCCCAAGACACAAGATTTACTTTGAAAGCAAATAGGATTACTTGGCTTAATTCAGCCAAAATGTCAGCTTATAAAACTTCCCTACCGCTGCTTCGAATGGAGTGCAACCTTCTGTCAGTGGCGTGAGATATTTCCAGACGTTTCCCTGGTGCTTGTTTCCAAAAGTGTCGCTATCATGAAACGATACAGAAAAAGACAGATCCCACTAATATCAAGAACGTAACACTTGATTCAAGAAGTTTACTGACACAAGTTTATTTACACTGGTAATTATCTCATCTCATTTAGCAGATGTTTTCACTTCTTTTAGGAATACTAAGAGTTTAAGACTCGGTACAAGATTCAATGGCTTATTACAGTAAGATGTTGCCA
>NW_028151071.1:12500-22500 GCF_964638095.1 Poromitra crassiceps | reverse complement strand
TGTACAGGTGTGTAGTTGACATCAAAATGAAGGCGGAGTTTGAAAATGGGCGTGAACCGAGCGAGGCCCCCCCCCCCATTCATTTGAAGTGGTGGCCGTCGTAGCTGGTAGATGATGTGTAGTTGGGGTTTGAATTCTACAGAAACAAGTCAAATTGTCCCAATGCTTTACTAAACTGTGGTTCATTGAATGTGTCAGCACAGAATGAGACCATTCAGGTGAACATCTATACAATGATTCATTCTGTTGTTTTTTTGTCTATTTCAGGTTCATGAAGAACGCTGGCCCGGTTGTAGATGCAGTTACGTGGCAACAGTAGGTATTTTACCCTTTTTTCTATCATAATATTACTTTTTAGAGCTTAACACTTGATAGTTGATACTGTATGTCAGCAGTAAACTTTGTTCAATAACTATCATTAAAATGGTTACTGAGAGAGACTAAATAGCTGCATGATTGTACCATAAAGTGTAGTAGCTACTCTGTTGTATTCTGCAAATATCAACTGCAGAGGAAGAGAGCAAGACAGCTTGGCTGTGTGTAACACCTGGAATGCATATAAGAACAATGTTGTTTTGATCAAACAAAAGACTAGAAAAAGGTGCAACACCGTAGTCCATCAATAATGCTAAACTGCAGGTTTGATTCCCAGAAATATGAAATGTATTCTGTTGTGAAGGGTCTGTGCACTGCAGAACGCCAGGGAAAATTCCTTCTCATATTAGAGGCATAGATATAATATATTAGTTTTTATTTTCTATCAGAATCAGAATCAGCTGACTGTATTGAGCCCCGAGGGGAAATTGAGTCATGCTACAGTTGCTCACACTCAGGGAGGGAAACATCTAAGCATAGAGACATTATAAGAAACATATTAAAAGACCATAAAAAATTATCTTACTTCTATGTTACCTACAGTAAAATAGAAGTTACCGTAGGTAGCTATATACAATAAGTGTCACAAATATGTGCCGCCCTTCTCCTACAATCCTTATCAAGTACCATTGAGTGTGAGGTAGATGCTATTCTATTCTATTCTATTCTATTCTATATATATATATATAGTATATATATATAATATGTAGCGCAAAGTGTAGAAGTGCTGTACTTGTACACAATATCACTTTTTGATCATATTTTTTTTCTCGTATTTCCTCTGAATCATCAGTTGCATTCCACACATTCAGGTGCATACACACACACACACACACACACACACACACACACACACACACACACACACACACAAAATGTGTACAAACACACACCTAAACAGAGTCCCACCCTGTGTGAGCAGTGAGTAGTCATTAAAGGGATAGTTCACATTTTTTAAAGTCTAGCCCTATTTGCTACTTACCAATGATGTTGATTGGTAGAGTTGTTTCTCAGCACAAGCCATGCTGTTCCTCATAGTAGCTCTGGGAAGTTGGGCAAAAGCGAACGGTCAATGGGGTCACGCTCCTGCATGTACAAGCTGACTGAAGCTCACTGAAATCTACTTGGTGTGCACTGTGTGTGTCTGTGTGTGTGTGTGTGTGTGTGTGTGTGTGTGTGTGTGTGTGTGTGTGTGTGTGTGTGTGTGTGTGTGTGCGTGCGTGCGTGCGTGCGTGCGTGTGTGTGTGTGTGTGTGTGCCTGTGTGTGTGTGTGTGTGTGTGTGTGTGCACGCACTGTGGATGACATTTCAGTGAGCTTCAGTCAGCTTGTACCTGCAGGAGCGTGACCCCGTTGACCTTGTATTCATTTTTGCCCAACTTCCCAGAGCTCCTATGAGGAGGAACAGGATGGACTGTGCTGAGCAAGAACTCCACCAATCAACATCATCGTTGGTGAGTAGCAAATAGAGCTCTACCAATCAACATCATCGTTGGTAAGTAGCAAATAGGGCTCTACCAATCAACATCATCGTTGGTAAGTAGCAAATAGGGCTCTACCAATCAACATCATCGTTGGTAAGTAGCAAATAGGGCTCTACCAATCAACATCATCGTTGGTAAGTAGCAAATAGGGCTCTACCAATCAACATCATCGTTGGTAAGTAGCAAATAGGGCTCTACCAATCAACATCATCGTTGGTAAGTAGCAAATAGGGCTCCACCAATCAACATCATCGTTGGTAAGTAGCAAATAGGGCTCCACCAATCAACATCATCGTTGGTAAGTAGCAAATAGGGCTCTACCAATCAACATCATCGTTGGTAAGTAGCAAATAGGGCTCCACCAATCAACATCATCGTTGGTAAGTAGCAAATAGGGCTCTACCAATCAACATCATCGTTGGTAAGTAGCAAATAGGGCTAGACTTAAAAAGACCTTTAAGGCCAAGGTCAGGGCTAATTAGAAGAAACGGAAGGAGGAAGGGGTGTCAGTGTGGCGTAGAAAAACACCACCCACACTGTTCAACTCCAAATCAAACCATTATGCTCCAGCTCATTCTCTCTGTCAATTAGGCTGTTTTACACCCGAGAAGTAGATTCCAGTCTAACCAGACTGCGTGACAGCAACTCTGACCTCTACAAAACAAGCCAAGCCAATAAAACTGGAGACCACTCCGCTCATTAACACGTCTGCTACATAGCTTTCCCTCCACAAGTTGTTTTCAATCACAAGGAGGGATTTGGAAATGCAGCACTCATTAAAAGCTAGTTTAGAGGTGCAGTAAAGTCTGTGGCTCAAGGTTCCTCTCAACTCAAACGTGTTCTGTTACAGCTCGTCGTGGGGAAACATGCCGTTTCTGTGGCGAAATGTATCTATAGGTCAGGAGAAATTGTTGTGTGGTTTTCAAAAATAATAATGATAATAATAACAATACGGTAATAATAATAATAATAATAATAATAATATTAATAGTAATAACAATACGATAATACAATTAGAATGTATTTAAGTTTAGCTTAGTTTATTTGTTTATTGAACAGGGACACTGTGCACATTAACTAAATATGCCAGAATTAGCCAAGATGGCTAGTTTTCATCCGTAGTCCCTGGACAAGTATCAAAGAACAAGCATTGGACATTATAGACATACATTGGTTCATGTTGCATATAAAGGAACTTACAGCGTCAGTGTCAATATGTACAGTATATACATACAAGTCAAATAAGTATATCTCTTAACATCAGCACAAAATCAATATGCGGTAGATAAAAGGGGGGGAAATAAAGATGAGATCAAATCAGTCCGAATAATATTCGTGACTGCAGGGTTGATTGAGCCATGATTTCAAGTGATTGGAAAATGACCTGTAGGTGGTGCACTTTTGTATGTTTTCTGGGAATTTCTTCCAGTCATCAGATGCTTTTATTTGCACTACAGGTGAGAGGAAACATTTTGGATTTTGGATTTTAGGGTGAGCTTTCCCTTTAAGGGGCAGTCTGTGACAAATTGAATTTGGATAATGTCGAGATGAGGAAAACCTCTCCAACAACAGCACTTTGACTTTCTCAACAAAGTAGCAGTTAGCTGTATCTGTTGAGTGTTTAGATTTTTGCACCCTTATGCCCACATCTACAACTTTCTCTTTTTCAGAGGTGTGTGTGTTTGAGCGTGCACGTGCGCGCGCGCGCGCGCGCGCGCGCGTGTGTGTGTGTGTGTGTGTGTGTGTGTGTGTGTGTGTGTGATTGTTCCAGGCACTTCGAGTTGGCTGCTACCTCCTGACATAAGAATATTCAATCATACCCTTAAGCACAATCCAAACATTTATCATCCTGGATATTGTATAAGTTGACTGAGGGGCGGCAGCAGCTCAAACCAACCATGAAGATTCTGTCATCATCTACTCATCCTCATGTCAAATGAAACACAGATTAGTGCATACCGTATACCACACATACACACATACAGTATACCACACATACACACAGGGGCGGACTGGGATCATAATTCAGGCCGGGCATTAGATACCAAGCAGGCCAGGCCGATACGGGCCGACGCGCGTGCCGGCGTCCGAAGGGCGGCGGCGAAAAAGTTTGGGCCGTTTGAAGCCCAATTTGGGCCATTTGAAGCCAGATTTGGGCCGTTTGAGGCCCAATTTGGGTCGTTTGTAGCCAGATTTGGGCCGTTTGAAGCACAATTTGGGCCGAGTCCAATTTTACAATGAGATGCACCCACTTTAACCCTGAATAAAGTAATACAACCACTAGTAAACCAGTAGGCGGCGCCTGGCCTGCTGTTCAGTGAGTGGCCTGACTGCGGGCACCAACTTTTTTTTTTTTTTTTTACCACACATACACACATACAGTATACCACACATACACACATACCGTATACCACACATACACACATACCGTATACCACACATACACACATACAGTATACCACACATACACACATACAGTATACCACACATACACACATACCGTATACCACACATACACACATACCGTATACCACACATACACACATACAGTATACCACACATACACACATACCACACATACACACATACGGTATCCCACCACACAGGGAGCTTGCCAGCACAACTTCTTCAAAACAACTGAAGTCAGTGGGGAGCTGTTCTTTAGAATTCCAAAACAAAAACAGCCTTCAACTCAACCTCCCAGCCTCCACCAGCTTTCAACTCAACCTCCCAGCCTCCACCAGCCTTCAACTCAACCTCCCAGCCTCCACCAGCTTTCAACTCAACCTCCCAGCCTCCACCAGCTTTCAACTCAACCTCCCAGCCTCCACCAGCTTTCAACTCAACCTCCCAGCCTCCACCAGCTTTCAACTCAACCTCCCAGCCTCCACCAGCTTTCAACTCAACCTCCCAGCCTCCACCAGCTTTGTATCATTACAGTGTCGCTCATATATGCAAATTAAGAATGTTTAGCTGCCCGCCATGTTGCCTGCACCCAGAGAGCGCCCCGTTCATTTACCAGCAGAAAGTCCTCCGAGTTGTATGGCCGGGTTGTATGGCTGTTGTTCGAACTACAGACTGTACTTACTCATTTTTGTACGTCCACATCCACGTCGGAAAACAACAAAAAAGCAAATGTCCGCCAGATGACGCCACCCAGCGGGCTTTATGACGCGTTTCGTGCCACCCAGCAGGCTTTCGGTGCAGGCAACATGGAGGGAACTTAAACATTGTTCCTTTACTACACAACATTGTAATGATACAAGGCTGCAAATGGGCAGTCTTCCTTTAAGAGTTGCACTAAATGACGAGGCTTCCACTACTCTTCTCTCCTCTCTCTCCTCCACTCTTGATTCTCTTTGCCCACTCACCACTAAGCCTGCCCGATCTTCTCCCCCTTCTCCTTGGCTGACTGAATCTCTGCGAACTTATCGAACTGAGCTTCGGTCAGCTGAGAGAAAATGGAGAAAATCACATCTCCCTGAAGATCTCTCTTCCTACCACCTTATCCACTCAAACTTCACTGATGCTGTCTCTAAAGCAAAAACCTCCTTCTTCATCTCTGAAATCCAGTCCTCTGCATCCAATCCCAGTAAACTGTTCGCCACCTTCTCCACGCTCCTCAACCCTCCCTCCCCTCCCCCTCCCTCCTCCCTCTCTGCTGATGATTTTGTAACCTTCTTTACAAAAAAGGTGGACGACATCAGCTCCTCCTTCCATCCTCCAGCCACCCCCACTAACACTCTCCTCAGCCCCCTGCCCCTGGATTTGCTTCCTTCTCTCCTCTCTCTCCTGATGAAGTGCTTAAACTCATCAGCTCAAACCGAGCCACTTACTGCCCCCTCGATCCTATCCCTTCCTCTCTCCTCCAAACCATCTCACCTAACATATCTCCCTTCCTCACTACCTTCATTAACTCCTCTCTGTCCTCTGGTCTTGTCCCCCCTGCTCTAAAGACTGCAAGAGTCAAGCCTCTGCTTAAGAAACCCTCCCTTGACCCTACTGCTATTCACAACTACAGACCTGTCTCTCTTCTCTCATTCCTTTCCAAAACCCTCGAACGAGCAGCGTCCGAACAACTTTCTCTCTATCTCTCCCAAAATGACCTCCTGGACCCTCTGCAGTCCGGTTTCAAGGCCTCTCACTCCACTGAGACAGCTCTTCTTGCTGTCACAGAGGCCCTTCACACTGCTAAGGCCTCATCCCTCTCTTCTGTTCTTGTCCTCCTTGACCTGTCTGCTGCCTTCGATACAGTCAACCACCAAATCCTTCTTTCCACTCTGTCCGACCTCGGCATTTCAGGCTCTGCACTCTCCTGGTTTGCTTCTTACCTCTCTAACCGCTCATACCAGGTCTCATGGAGAGGGTCCCTCTCCAGATCCTGTCCTCTTACCACCGGTGTCCCCCAGGGCTCAGTCCTGGGCCCCTTACTTTTCCTTCTCTATATCAGATCTCTTGCCTATGTGATCTCTTCTCATGGCTTTTCTTATCACTGCTATGCTGATGACACCCAGCTTTTCCTTTCTTTCCCCCCCTCTGACACTCAAATTGAGGCTCGCATCTCTGCATGCCTCAAAGACATTGGCGACTGGATGTCTGCCCACCACCTCAAGCTCAACCTTGGTAAGACCGAGCTACTCTTCCTCCCAGGAAAAGACTGCCCTCTTGCAGATCTCTCCATCTCCATTGACAACACCACTGTACTCCCCTCCCAAACAGCCAAGAACCTCGGGGTGATCCTTGACAACCAGCTGTCTTGCTCTGCCAACATAGCTGCTACAGCGCGCTCCTGTAGGTTCTCTCTCTACAACATCCGCAAAATCCGTCCCTTTCTCACAAGAGAAGCGACTCAACTCCTGGTCCAGTCTCTTGTCTCCTCCCGCCTGGACTACTGCAACGTGCTTCTGGCCGGCCTACCTGCCACCGACATCCGACCGCTTCAGCTCATTCAGAACGCTGCAGCCCGTCTGATATTCAACCAACCCAAATTCTCTCACGTCACTCCCCTCTTCCAGGAGCTCCACTGGCTTCCCATCTCGGCCCGCATCAAATTCAAGACACTGGTACTGGCCTACAGGGCAGTACACCAGACAGCTCCCCGGTACCTGCAATCCATGGTCAGGTTCCAAACCTCTCACCGCTCCCTTCGCTCCTCCACCAGTGCAGGTCGCCTCGCCCCTCCTTCGCTACGGGGGCTCAAAAGTCGCTCATCCCGATCTCGACTCTTCTCGTCCCTGGCACCTCAATGGTGGAACGAGCTTCCACC
The DNA here is from genome assembly GCF_964638095.1 of Poromitra crassiceps. Taxonomy (NCBI): domain Eukaryota; kingdom Metazoa; phylum Chordata; class Actinopteri; order Beryciformes; family Melamphaidae; genus Poromitra; species Poromitra crassiceps. Next base: position 15,377 of record NW_028151071.1, on the reverse strand, counting down.
TTCGGTCAGGACTGCTGAATCACTGCCGATCTTTCGGAAAAGACTAAAGACACACCTTTTCAGGCTCCATCTGGGCCCTTCTTGATCTAACCTCATCTCTCTCTTTCCTTATATTAAAAAAAACTAACCAACCTTGTACCACTAACCTAAACTTGTACCACTGTTCCTTCAGAAGCTGTAGTTGTCATAGACTGTGCTCCATAGTTGATTGTTCTATTGCAGACAAAAAATGTGTTATTGTAAGTCGCTTTGGATAAAAGCGTCTGCCAAATGACGTAATGTAATGACGGTGTTAAATAAAGGATCTTTTTGGAACTCTGGTCCCCACTGACTTCACTCAGTTGGGCTGCTATGGAGTTGTGCTACCAAGTTAGCAATCTCCCTGTGTGCTATCTGGACAAACTTCACCTGTGGTTGAACTGGCATTGGGGTGAGTAGATGATGACATAATTTTCATTTTTGTGTGAACTATTCCTTTAATGGAAGTGAAGGAGAAGTGAGTCAGAATCAGAATTATTTTATTCACCAAGGTATGTTTTTCAGATTCAAGTTATTATACTGTCAGGTGTTACCCATTCTGCCTGTTCTACGCACGTCAGATTGAGTTGTGACAGGAGTGGAGCACTGAAGCCAGAGCACTCTAGGTGCTGCTGCTTATTTATAGCTGCTGAGAGAAAGCCCAGATAATGAAGATTTGTGTTCTCCTCCTTTCTACCCTCCATGTGTCAGCGGGATTATACATTTGGTCACGGGCTTTCCCCTGGACAGCTACATATCCTTCACAGGCTTTCCCCTGGACAGTTACATATCCTTCACAGGCTTTCCCCTGGGCAGTTACATATCCTTCACAGGCTTTCCCCCGGACAGCTACATATCCTTCACAGGCTTTCCCCCGGACAGCTACATATCCTTCACAGGCTTTCACAGGCTTTCCCCTGGGCAGCTACATATCCTTCACAGGCTTTCCCCTGGGCAGCTACATATCCTTCACAGGCTTTCCCCTGGGCAGCTACATATCCTTCACAGGCTTTCCCCTGGGCAGTTACATATCCTTCACAGGCTTTCCCCTGGACAGTTACATATCCTTCACAGGCTTTCCCCTGGGCAGCTACATATCCTTCACAGGCTTTCCCCTGGGCAGTTACATATCCTTCACAGGCTTTCCCCTGGGCAGCTACATATCCTTCACAGGCTTTCCCCCGGGCAGCTACATATCCTTCACAGGCTTTCCCCCGGACAGTTACATATCCTTCACTGGCTTTCCCCCGGGCAGCTACATATCCTTCACAGGCTTTCCCCCGGGCAGCTACATATCCTTCACAGGCTTTCCCCCGGACAGCTACATATCCTTCACAGGCTTTCCCCTGGACAGTTACATATCCTTCACAGGCTTTCCCCTGGGCAGTTACATATCCTTCACAGGCTTTCCCCCGGGCAGCTACATATCCTTCACAGGCTTTCCCCCGGACAGCTACATATCCTTCACAGGCTTTCCCCTGGACAGTTACATATCCTTCACAGGCTTTCCCCTGGGCAGTTACATATCCTTCACAGGCTTTCCCCTGGGCAGCTACATATCCTTCACAGGCTTTCCCCCGGACAGCTACATATCCTTCACAGGCTTTCCCCTGGACAGTTACATATCCTTCACAGGCTTTCCCCTGGGCAGTTACATATCCTTCACAGGCTTTCCCCTGGGCAGTTACATATCCTTCACAGGCTTTCCCCTGGACAGCTACATATCCTTCACAGGCTTTCCCCTGGGCAGTTACATATCCTTCACAGGCTTTCCCCTGGACAGCTACATATCCTTCACAGGCTTTCCCCCGGACAGCTACATATCCTTCACTGGCTTTCCCCCGGACAGCTACATATCCTTCACTGGCTTTCCCCCGGACAGCTACATATCCTTCACAGGCTTTCCCCTGGACAGCTACATATCCTTCACTGGCTTTCCCCCGGACAGCTACATATCCTTCACAGGCTTTCCCCTGGGCAGCTACATATCCTTCACAGGCTTTCCCCTGGGCAGCTACATATCCTTCACAGGCTTTCCCCTGGACAGTTACATATCCTTCACAGGCTTTCCCCTGGGCAGCTACATATCCTTCACAGGCTTTCCCCTGGACAGCTACATATCCTTCACAGGCTTTCTCCTGGACAGCTACATATCCTTCACTCGCTTTCCCCTGGACAGCTACATATCCTTCACAGGCTTTCCCCTGGGCAGCTACATATCCTTCACAGGCCCCTGGGCAGCTACATATCCTTCACAGGCTTTCCCCTGGGCAGCTACATATCCTTCACAGGCTTTCCCCTGGACAGCTACATATCCTTCACAGGCTTTCCCCTGGGCAGCTACATATCCTTCACAGGCTTTCCCCTGGGCAGCTACATATCCTTCACTCGCTTTCCCCTGGACAGCTACATATCCTTCACAGGCTTTCCCCTGGACAGTTACATATCCTTCACTCGCTTTCCCCTGGACAGTTACATATCCTTCACAGGCTTTCCCCTGGACAGTTACATATCCTTCACAGGCTTTCCCCTGGACAGCTACATATCCTTCACAGGCTTTCCCCTGGGCAGCTACATATCCTTCATTCGCTTTCCCCTGGACAGCTACATATCCTTCACAGGCTTTCCCCTGGACAGTTACATATCCTTCACTCGCTTTCCCCTGGACAGTTACATATCCTTCACAGGTTTTCCCCTGGACAGCTACATATCCTTCACAGGCTTTCCCCCGGACAGCTACATATCCTTCACAGGCTTTCCCCTGGGCAGCTACATATCCTTCACAGGCTTTCCCCTGGACAGCTACATATCCTTCACAGGCTTTCCCCTGGACAGCTACATATCCTTCACAGGCTTTCC
>NW_028151071.1:0-10000 GCF_964638095.1 Poromitra crassiceps | reverse complement strand
ATTTTGTATGAATACCATGCAGTGACCTACAGTATACTAGTTGACATATTTAAAACAGGCCTCTGTGTCCTGTAACAATTATTTCAAAGTGTTTCTTTTATGAGACCATCTGCTTTAGTGAACCACTCAACTTGTATTTTTTAATAAAGAAACCCCAACCTTTCTTGTTACTTGGTGGACGAGCCAAAACTCCATGGTGCTGATTTCCAGTCCAAGATAGCTATAAATTGTACTTTACTGTGCCTTTTACTGTAATATGTTCCTTCCATATATGAACTGGTATTTGTCTCCCTCGGATCTGGACTTGATAATTATTATGAGCCCTCTCTGGATAGATGACAGGATAACCAAGTCAACTGTGTAGAGTGTGTGTGTGTGTGTGTGTGTGTGTGTGTGTGTGTGTGTGTGTGTGTGTGTGTGTGTGTGTGTGTGTGTGTGTGTGTCTGTGTGTGTGTGTGTGTGTGTGTGTGTGTGTGTGTGTGTGTGTGTGTGTGTGTCTGTGTGTGTGTGTGTGTGTGTGTGTGTGTGTGTGTGTGTGTGTGTGTGTGTGTGTGTGTGTGTGTGTCTTAGGATTGCAACACTTCTTCGCCCCGTGCCCTCTTCTCTTAAACTTCAATGGTACATCTGTTGTTTTTACAGACTAATCCAATACTTCCAAAGGACATCATCCGGATTGATTTATTTCCTCTGTTTTGTTTTAGAATTCTATTGTGTGTCAAGTTTGTTTGTGTTTCTTCACACACCATGCCCTTCATAGTCTGCCACAGTCTTGGAAATGCTTTACCTGCATATCTTTACTACTACTACTACTACTACTACTACTACTACTACTACTACTACTACTACTACTACTACTAATAATAATAATTCATCTATTTTATATAGCGCTTTTCGAGGACCCAAAGACGCTAACAGTGTGAGTACAACAGAAAGATGCTAACAGTGTGAGTACAACAGAAAACAAGATAACGAGCAACAGATATAAATAATAATTAATAGGATAACAACAAGGTAGCAATTAACAGATAAATCTGGTAAATATGGAAACAGATGGGAGGGAGGGAATGAGTGGCAGAGACAGGGGCCGGACAGAAGAGAGGGAAGAGGAAAGGGGGGGGGGGTTGGAGGAGGGGGTTAAGGGTCGGGGAGGTTGTAAGCTTGGGAGAACAGGTAGGTTTTCAGTCGGGATTTAAAAGTGGGGAGTGAAGGTGAGACTCTGACAGGCAGGGAGAGCCGAGTTCCAAAGTCGGGTGCAGTTCTTGAGAATGCTCGATCTCCAAAGCTCTTAAGTCTGGATGGTGGAACGATGAGGGGAACAGTGGACGAGGATCTTATTATCTTATCTTAATTCCTCCTGAACCACCATTGACCAGCATTCCCTAAACATATTTCAGACAAATCTCAAAATTACTATTTCCGCCCTAAGTATATATATAAAAAAGGTGAACTAATCAATCTCACTTCTCAACCCGCATGAAGGGCGCGGAAGCACGGCGCTAGAATGAGCACGTGGAGCGTGCGTTAAGTTACTTTTATGAGCAATAATGGTTCCTTTGAGATATTTCAATAGCGTTTTGGAGCTCTTCACTGAGACAGCTCTTCTTATAGTGATGAATGAGTTGCTTTGAGTGGCTGATGTGGGGAAATCTTCTCTTTTAGCCCTCCTTGGTCATTCACTTCTACTTGAGCACCTCAGACACTTGAGATCTGTGGTTTCACTCTCGAGTGGATTTCCTCCTGTCAGCGGGCACAGGACATCTCCTCTGACACATTCTGTTGATATTATATGCTGTTCAAGTCATGAAGAAGCTGCCTTTTCCTACAAACAAAAGTCAGTAGGCCTTAGGCCAGGCATGTTCATCACAAATCCTTTTTATATCTCCTTCTGCCATTTACACAAAAATATGCATAAACATTATTTTAGCAAAACTTTTATTAGAAATAATGTACAGTGGTCACCCACTTCAAATACCTGGGAACTGTAAGAGACAAGAAACTCACTCATTTCAGGACATCTACAAGAAAGCAAGACAGCGCCTCGCTCTTCTCAGGAAACTAAGGAGCTTCAACACCAGCCAGCGCCCCCGGTCCATGGTCCACAAATCACTAACTGAGAGTGTTCTTACATTTCACATCATCTCAACTTATGGGAACCTCACGGTAAAACAAAAAACAAACTGACATAGAATGTGAATCAGTCCAGTAAGATCATCATCGGACAAAAACAACTCGAACTCCAGCTAATTTTAATTTATTTATCCTGGTTTCTGCTCCACCCTCTGCCGATCAGGGGGAGAGCCAAAACTGGCTCCATGCTTCCTCTGAGACATGGGCAGTTAGCCAGCCGCTTCTTTTCACCTGACAGGGGAAGCTTCACCGGTAGGACATAGCACGTGGGAGGATCACGCTATTCCAACGAGTTCCCCTCCCTCCGAACAGGCACCACTTCAGCGACCAGGATATTGCATGTTTTGGTGAAGGGGGTTCCTATATGAAGGAAACCCCCCGGGAGGCACGGGGAGAACATGCAAACTCCACACAGAAAGGCCCTTTTGACAACCCCACCCAGGCGGCGGGCACTCGAGGACAACGGACGAAATGAACGCAGAGTACGGACAGAAGGCTCTGTCCGTATCCGTCTCCGTCTTTAACGTTGAGTATAATTGGGCCTTTAGTCCACATTACTGATGATTATTTATTAAAAATCCCATTGTGAAAGCACCAATAGTCATCCCTACAATATTGTTACAATATCGATATATGATCAAGAATATTGTGATATTTGATTTTGTTCACATCACCCAGCCCTAGCAGCTGTATATTTTAAGACGGGGAAGGAAACCTCTTTGCATTTTATTTTGATCACAGTCTTATTTTTGTAATAAAAGTGCTCGTGACTCTCAACATGTGGCTTTGACTTCACTGAACATTTAGCCCACTTTGTACTAGAAAGATATATATCGCGTATCGAGATATGATTTTTTGGTCCGTCTCGCCCAGCCCTACTGGTGTTTCCTCGTTGTGCAATGTGGTTTGGAAGCAGCCAGGCCTCCAGCTGGAGAGCGTAGTGATCCTCTTTATTAGAAGGGCATGTGTGTTGTTTTCCACTGGAGCAGCTTCTCCGTCTGCCTGACTGACGCAAAGCTCTTATTGGCACAAACGCCCTGCTAACTCCTGCTCTCCTCTCATCATCCTCTTCCAACATCATCTCTCATTAACATCTCGCTCACTCACCAACTCTGTGTCACGCCAACACCAAAACAAACACAAGCAGACAAGCAGGCGCACACACACACACACACACCCGCATGCACGCACACATTATTAGCAGCTGGAAGTCACACTCATTCCGCATGAATCTGGGATCTATTTGTTCCCAACTCTTCACTTAAGCAATCCCACTTATTGACAAGACATTGGAGTGTCAGCATGAGAGAGTATGATTTAATATGGCAGCTCCTGCTCATCACACAAGCTGCTGGAGTCAAATGACTTATTGTGTTCATCTATGAAACCACTGAAACTGATCCTTCATTATTTGGATTTTAAGTGATGTAGGATCAAAATGAATGTATTTTATGAAGTACTCGGCATCTTGGGCGCTCGATTCCTAGGCTCGCCCGCTGCACGGCCTCGACCCCCCTGCAGCTCACATACGCAGCTCAGCCGCTGCGTGGCCTCGCCTGTCCTATTGCCATGAGCAGCCAGCGCACAATTGCCCAACGTTGCATCACAATGTCTATTACATCATCAGTGATGTCACAATTGCCCAAACCAAAAACCACAAGTTACATCAGTGATGACGTCACAAGGCCTATGACATCATCAGTGATTTTGGTCAATAATGATGTCACTGATGATGTCACTGATGACGTCATTGACATTGTGACATCATCAGTGGGATGAAAATTTAAACAAACAAACAGTGCCCACTTGCTCCCTTTTATATAACTAGGTATCTCGCGCGCTCGATTCCTAGGCTCGCCCACTGCACGGGCTCGCCGAGCTGGCTCTGCAGCTCGCATTCGCAGCTCGGCTGCTGTGTGGCCTTGCCCGCAGCTCGGCTGTTGCATGACCTTGCCCGCAGCTCGGCTGCTGTGTGGCCTTGCCCGCAGCTCGGCTGTTGCACGACCTTGCCCGCAGCTCGGCTGCTGTGTGGCCTTGCCCGCAGCTCGGCTGTTGCACGACCTTGCCCGCAGCTCGGCTGCTGCACGGCCTTGCCTGCCCTATTGACGCGTGCACACAATGTCTCCCTCTCTCTCTCCCTCAGTCTCTCTCCATCTCCTCTCTCTCCCCCTTACTCTCCCTCTCCTCTCTCTCTCCTCCCTCAGTCTATCTGTGTGCAGACTTGCAGTCCCACACTGTGGGACACCTGCTCACCCTAACTGTAATATGCTGTTTGTTGCTCACAGTGCTGCAGACAGTGCACAGAGTGGACATTGACAATGCTCTGGCATTTCCCTGACAGTTATTACATGGACGGCAGAGTGAACAGAGTGGAGGACTTCTTAAAGACTCGTCTGCTGGACACGCTGACGGAGCAGATCACCAAGGTCATCAAGGTACTGAAACGATCAACTTCCACTCCTAAATATTTACAGTTCATCCAGTTCTGAAATGACACTTCATATTCCATTCTGAATCAAGTCAGTCCACACAACAAAATAAATGTGCAAACTGGACCCGAAAATGGTTCTTTTGGAGGGATGCTGTGTAGACAAACTGTTTCTAGTTCCACAAAGAACCTGTCAAGAACCTTTCAATGCTCCTAATTTTTGGACAGTGCCAAACCCCTCCATAGTATATATTGCAAATGAGGCTAGCAAGGAGAGATGGGAGGAGGAGAAGGTGAGAGCGCAAGTGTTGGCCCTCAGGGCAGGCCTTTTTTTTTATTTTACTTTTTTATGTTGATTTTGTTGTTGTTGATGAGACGTGTTGAAGATGTGTTGAAGTTGCTTGCGCTGAGCTGAAAGGTAGTGATGATGTCACAAAGTTGATGGATCGCTCCTGTCCTCTCATCACATCACACAGGTAGTGAACACACATGCTCCTGGTAAGAAGGTGTGGCTGGGTGGAGTGGGGCCAGCATGGTCAGGAGGCGCCAATAATCTCTCTGACACATACGCTGCTGGCTTTCTGTAAGTACTGTTACCAAACCTGTTAATCAAAAATATGTGTTTCTTCATTGATTGATTAATTGATTGATTGATTGATTTTATTTTGGATAAAGAATAACAAAATCCAAGGGATGACATGCAAAAGTGTGAACACTTATTTCCATCATGGTCCCTGGTCTTATAAATACATGACATACAGTAACACATAACATCATAATACAGAACAGTCAAGGATAAAAAAGAACAAGAACACTAGAAGGCTGTTTTCATATACAACTGCTGAAAGTGGAAAGTTTTTCTGTCCTCAAAATATGGGCATGATTTGTGACAAACACAAATAGTTTGGAAGCCAATTCTGCTCCAATATCAACGGACACAAGTGTAGAAGACGTCTCCAGTGCACAGACACTGAGAATGGACTTTACAGCGAAGTAGGAGACATTTTGTGTCCAGTAGGAAAACTTTTGAGATTAAATATATTCGTATATTCATAGATTCTCTCATTTTTAATGAGGGCGGAGTTAATTTCATTTGAAGGATTTTAACAACATAATTTTACTTTATTTGTGGGGGGAAACCATCAAACAAAGGTTAGTATTCAAAGTAGACTGTTTTATATACATCTTTTAAAAATGACTTACTTCAGGAGGTCTTTAGTCTCTCCAACGATTCAAATTTACGCTCTGCATACTACAGTACATAAATGAGTCTGTGCCACTCAGCCCCTGCTGCTGTTGAGGGCGGGTCTGGGGGGGAGGGGGGGTCAAAATTTAATGACTGACAGGTCGTAGCACCAATGAGAGTGGTTGATTTTCAAAAGTCAACAGAGTCAGGTTGGGTGGGTGTGCCTGATTGCTAAAGTCGTTACTGATTGGGGCCCGCAAGATTTTGGGGGGAACCAATCACTCGTCAGGATCCCAACAGCAGTTTGGAGCTAGAACAGTTTCCCAGACCAAGAGAGAGATCTGCAGCATACAGTAACATAAACGTAGTGTATCAGCATAAGAACTCTCATGGGTCTGCTGGCGTTGAGACTTTAGGACATCTTTAAGAACTTGAAAACTAATATTTCAATGTCCTCTGTAAATAACCTGACTTGATAACAGTGAGCTAAAAGGTCGCATACCGTAAGATAACTAGCATATTATTATAATGTGTTTCTGACTAATATTAGTCAGGAAAAAATATATATAACTTTTATTTTTAATGCATCGTGTATTTTACTGTCCTAAACTGTCACAATGGTGCCCACTGCAGCACTGCTAATTCAGGCTTCTTTGTGTACAGTATGTGCTTTGTATTGCAGGTGGGTGAACACGCTGGGTATGGCTGCTGTGCAGGGGATGGATGTTGTCTTACGTCACTCGTTCTTCGACTACGGCTACTCGCACCTCGTGGACCAGCAGTTCAACCCTCTGCCTGTGAGTCTCACCACTCTCTCCCGTTCATTTCAACAAGGGCTATAGTGCTCACCACGTGTACCTCTCAAACCCAGAGGAACTGATGTGGTTCTGATCTAGTGCTCACCACGTGTACCTCTCAAACCCAGAGGAACTGATGTGGTTCTGATCTAGTGCTCACATGTACCTCTCAAACCCAGAGGAACTGATGTGGTTCTGATCTAGTGCTCACGTGTACCTCTCAAACCCAGAGGAACTGATGTGGTTCTGATCTAGTGCTCACATGTACCTCTCGAACCCAGATGAGCTGATGTGGATCTGATCTAGTGCTCACGTGTACCTCTCAAACCCAGAGGAACTGATGTGGTTCTGATCTAGTGCTTACATGTACCTCTCGAACCCAGATGAGCTGATGTGGATCTGATCGGAACCCGGGTTACAACTAGGGCTGTCATGATTCATGTTAAGGTTCACAATTCTTATCTTCCATTCTGAATCGATTCACAACTTCCAAAAATCTATTTGTTTTTATGTTACCTTTTGTTTTAGGTTTGCCTTTGTGTGTACTGTGTTTACATTATTGCAATCAGTTAATACAACCTTTTCAAATGTAAAAACTACATCATCTTACACTTTATTCCGCTTTCATGCCATCATTTTCTACAACCGCTCTTCTTAGCACACAGCGAGCGGCCTGGTGTAGATCCTGCAACCTATGTGGTGGATCGATTTTCATTTGGGAATCGTTTTGAATCGAGAATCAATTTTGGGTCGAATCGTCGAACCCCCAGGAATCGAAATCAAATCGAAATTGTGAGATACCCAAAGAGTCACACCCCTAGTTACAACCCCTGTTAGGCTCTGGACATTTTTCTCCTGCCTGGCTCTCTGGCACCTCTCGCTCTTTCCCGTGGGAGCTATTAGCTGAGATGAAAGGCGTTTAGTGGTGTTGAGTGGCTAGATGATGCGGGGGCGAACTACCATGTAACTATAGCCCTTTGTCAGGAGCTCAGGACAGTGTCATGCCTCCCCTCGTCCCCCATCACAACTGTGTGCTTCTCTGTGTGGAGCGGTCGGCCGGTGAGAGATCTGCAACCTGAGACGTTGAGATGCACAGACATGTTAGTGAAATCTTAGAAAAACGAAGGAAAACAGGGCCGGCACTCTCAATGTCTGTTCTTCTCTCTTTTTTTTATGCACATCTTTGTCAGGCCACAACATACGCGTTTCAGCCAGAAGCCTAAGTTGTTTGTGGTGGATTGAGTGTCCTCGCATGTGGTGAGTTTGGACTAAAGTATGTTAGTGAAATCCCCTTGCAACACTGTGAAGTGGAACAGGCCAGTCCTGCGTTCCTCATGTGGACTGGACCATGCTGGAACAGGGTTTCCACCAAGTTTAGTCCACGCGATCAGCCACCTGAAATGGACACGGAATGCTAAAAGATAGCGCAGCCTAAATGAGAATTGGTTGCTAGTAGTGACTTGTCTGTTTCTTATGACACGGGCACACTACCCGAGTCGGTCATTAAAGTCATCAGTCATTTTGGGTTTCACAATATATGACTGAGCTACGACAAAGGCATCACACATTATTACTATTATTATTATTATTTCACCAGGAGAAACTCCGACTTCACAAACGCAGTCTCACACAGAGTCGCGTCTTTCAATCGTTCAGATCTGGGGGGGTTTGTCGCAGATCTGGGGGTGTTTGTCACAGATCTGGGGGGGTTTGTTGGGTCCAAAAACTGTCGCTGAGGTCTCGTATCATTTAGGGGTTCTCAACCTTTTGTAACGTCAGGCCCACTTCTGATTGTTGAAATAGTTCTCTGAGGAACACCTTCCCAGATAAATGAAAGAGGGAGAAAAAAGTCACCCGAAATTGTGCATTTTAATTAGAACTTTTTGATTTATATCATTCTTGAGCACATTTAGATATCAAAATAAATAATTATCTAATCACGCTTTTTTATTTTATTTGTATTAATCTATTTGGCAATACCACTGCGTCCGTGGCCCACTACACGGTGCTCTGAGGCCCACCAGTGGGCCACGGCCCAGTGGTTGAGAGAATAGCTGTGGAGCTGTGTTAAATGCAAACATTGTTCATTAACTGATCATTATCCTGGTTTAACTTTTTACATTATCAGCATATCCTGATGTCCCAGAATAACTGAAATACATGTGTCATAGCCCTGGGCAGGTAGCCTATGCAGAGGCATACAATGGAAGACAGTTACATGAGAAATATCTCAGAGAAACTCCTGGTTCTTCTATTATATTCAAGGTTAGAACAACATGGTCTTTGGTTATTTATGTATTTTAGATTTGGGATCAAATGTTTTAAATCATGTCTTAACATATTTAATTTGTGCTGGGAAAAATAAAAGTAAGATAAATGAAAGAGGGACCTCAACTTGGATGTTGCTTTTGCTTTACTATCAGTTGGACCAAGGTGTGAGAAGCTGCGATAAAATGCGACCGCATGCCTCGGGTCATAATAAAGATTTATCGCACACAGACTTGTGGATGTCTAAAGAGAATTGTGAGAATGTTTTAAAGTGAAGCTTGAACAGGGCTGCGTGGTTCACATTAAACACACCTAAATCACTACTCCCACACTGCAGGTTAAAGAAGATGAAATCAAGTCACATGTCTCACACGTGTTATTATAACAACTGCGAGTCTTATTATTATGACTCACATTTCTTTTATTCTTTTTACTAAGTTTTGCTAAAGAAAATAGGGAAAGAAAGAAGAAGGAAACAGCTAATAGAACACGGTTAGGCAGTGACATTTTTAACCACAAAAGTAATTTTGATCATGCAACAATCACTTCTGTGAAATATGTCAATAATCCTTCACTAAAGTCCTGGTTTATGACTCTCTAGTCATATACTAGAGTCTAGTATAGGTGCTTTCTTCTATCTCACCACACCATTGAGATCAAAAAAAACAATCAAGATGTCTTCATTTTTTCTTCCCTCTTCCCCTCCCGTTATTTTCCCGGGGAATGATGGCGTCCCGCTAGGATCACAATGCTTTTAACATGGCTGGATGTCTGAAGGCTGCACCAGCCAACCTGCTGAGAGAATTCACTCCAGGCCAGGCCAACCTGTCCTCTGCCTGGGAAATTGATGGCCTGGGAAAGTGGCCCCTTCCCCCTGCATGGATCGCTCCCCTTTGCTAGATGTTGAGCGCAGTCGAACCCCTGGCCCACTTCACCCGCTCGACCTCGTCTTATCCTTTCACTCCTCCTTCCTGGCTTCCTACCTGGCAAAGTGACCGCCTACTTCCTGCTTCAGCACTGTACCAGAGATTTTCATCCGCCATGTATTTTCCCATAGACATTTCGTAAAATGCTTATAAAAATAGTTTTACTCGGTCAAACCAAACGGTTCAGCTATATTTAGAATCGGGAGAGACCATAGAACATTTCACCCGGACCAAAACTACATCGAAAAAATATTTTCTTTAAATCCGC